>NW_007726720.1:187702-197342 GCF_000696425.1 Galeopterus variegatus
TCCGAACCCTCGGCGGGAGCGCCGCCGTGCTCCCAAGCGGCGCACTGCAGCAGTGCGCCACTGGGCCGGCCCCTATGTCACTTTTAATAGCTTCTAGATCCTTGCTGAAATTTTTAAGCTTGTCTTTTAATTCTTTGAACACAGTAAACATAGATGTTTTGCAGAGAGTATCTAATAATTCCAGTATCTCAAGACACATTTTAGAAATGTTTCTGTTGTGTATTATTTCTGTCTGTTCTTGTTCTTGGTGTCTTGTATATGTGTGTGGCTGCCTTGATTGTGTGCTGAACACTGTGCTTGACAAAATATGTGTAAGACTCATTTGAGATTTAGGATAATCTCTTCCTCAAGAGAGGATTGTTAGCTATGACCAGGCAAGTGAGGGCTTTATCATTCTGGGAATACTGAATCCAAGTCCAAGGCTTGAGGTTCCCTGGACCACTGAGATGACTTGGAGCTGGGCTGCAAGTCCGCACAAGGTTCAACTTTACTTCTGGTTTACCTTTACTCTGAGAGTGAAGGCTTTAGGAGTCTCAGCTATGGGGGCGTGGGGGGAGGTGGTTTATCAGAGTCTCTACCTCGGCAGAGCCCAGACTTTGACCTTCGTCTCTCTACCCCTGTGAGGCTGCCAAAAGCACAGATCTTTCTTTCACAACTATTTCTTCCAGATTGGCAAATGTCCTAAGGGCAAAAGCAGGCTTACGTCTGAGTTCTGATCCTTTCCCAAATTTTGGCCTGATATGCCTCACTCTTTTGTTAACCCTTTGATGCCTTTAAAATGTTTTTAATATTTTGTCCTCAGTGTAAGGTCTGGTTCCAATACTATAGTTGACCATTACCCTACCTCTCCTATCTCATATTTGGCTATTCCTCCCATTCCCCACTGCCACCGCCACCCAACTCCAGCCATATCAGAAATGACTTTCAGTTTCTGAACTTAAACCCCCTTGCTCTTGTGCAGCCCACATTCTAGTCTTGCACAGCTCACATCTAGAAGCTAAGCAAATAGTCCCATATTGCACAGCTAGCAGGATGGGGAAGAGCCAAGATTTAAAGCCAGGATTTAAACTCAGGCTCCAGGACTTAGAGCCCTGCTCCTACCCCATGACACACCACCTCTCAGGAGTCCTGAGAATGGAAGGTGCCATCCTAGGGGAACACAGTACCANATCAGAAATGACTTTCAGTTTCTGAACTTAAACCCCCTTGCTCTTGTGCAGCCCACATTCTGGTCTTGCACAGCTCACATCTAGAAGCTAAGCAAATAGCCCCAAATTGCACAGCTAGCAGGATGGGGAAGAGCCAAGATTCAAAGCCAGGATTTAAACTCAGGCTCCAGGACTTAGAGCCCTGCTCCTACCCCATAACACACCACCTCTCAGGAGTCCTGAGAATGGAAGGTGCCATCCTAGGGGAACACAGTACCATATTTTATTATAAAAATCTGCCTAATCCCAATATCACTCTGCCAATCTGAAAAATGCTAGTGGAAAGATGTTCAACTGTAATAGCTTTTATAATTATGGAACTTTTATGTCAAGCCCTCTGGGGGACTTGGTCCTAGGAAGTCAGAGTTGGAAGTGACCATAGGAGGTCAGCAGTCCAGCTGCTCCTTCATTGCAGGAGGCCATTCCATAACATTCCAGACAGCAATTGCTGGGCCTTGGCTTGAATTTGCAGAGATGTGATTCTCACTTTATTAGTTTCGTCTGCCTCCTGTCTGCATGCCTCTGTGTCAAGTGAAATTTGATTGGGCCGTCCTTAGTAGCCAGGTGGGACTGTCTGGGCCATTTGGAAGCTGCATCATGACTCTGCCTTTTCACCCAGGAGCTGGAGGCTCGGGTACCAGAAGGTCAGCATCTCTTCGAGAACCTCCTCCGTCTCAGGCCAGCAAGAGGGACCTCGGATGAGCTGGAAGATCTGCGCTACCGGTGGATGCTGTACAAGTCCAAGCTCAAGGACTCCAGTCACCTGCTGGTAGGTGCTAAGGGTGTGCAGGCCCCAGGCCCCAGGGAAGGGACCACGGCTGGGCCCAGACTCTGGGAAGACAGAGGTTGGCCCACATCCACCCTGCCCTGTGCCTCCACACACCAGGCAGAAGTGACCACTTGGAGAGAGGTGAAGGAGACACACGGTCCTGGGTATTTGACTTGTGTGATGTCACTTGGCCATCCTACCACCTGGTGAGGCTGGAGTCCTAGTAACAACAGCAGTGAGCTCCCAGTTAATGTGTCAGGGTAACTGGCCACCTGCCATGCTGAGAGCTTTGCACACATCACCCCATTCAGTTCTTGCAGCTACGTCTGCAAGGGTAATTGTATCTCCCATTTCCAGGGGGGGAGCTAGGACTCTGAGAAGCTAAAACCTTGCCCAAGGTCACACAGCTGGTCAGGGCAGAGCCGGCATGCCCACGCACCCCTGTGTCATAGGTGTGATGGGGGGCAGCACCCGGTTGGGCAGCAGGAGCCCTAGGGTCTGGCCCCACTCCTGTACTAACTTGCTGCGTGACTTTGAGCAAGGACCTTCCCTTTTGCAGCCCCCGTGTCTCCTCCCACAAGATAATAACAATAATAACTAAACTAATAATAGTAAATATCTGTATTAAATGCTATGTCCTCATAACAACCCTATAAAGGAGATACTGATGTTGTTACCTGTGAACCAATGAGGAAACTGAGGCACAGAGATTAAGTTTCCTAAGTCCAAGGAGGAGGGTGGTGAGAGCGTCCAAGGGCCCTTTCAGCCCTCAGACCCCAGATATGGAGTTGGGGTGCTCCAGGCTTTCCTGGCCCCGAAACAGCCGTGTCAGCCACTAGGTGTCAGCCCAGCCCCAGCCAGTCGCCCATGGCACAGCGGCCAAGGCCTTCCCAGACCGAATCCCACCTGGGTCTGAAGTGTGTTAAAAAGCTCATTAAATCGAATCACCTGCTGGCTCAGGCTGTCCAGATGACCAGAAGTTTTAAAGAAACACTCCCCTGACAAAATGAATATTCCATTACAGGCTCCATTGGGATTTAAGTTTCACTCTTTTTTTTTTTTCCTCTCCTTTTCTAAAATAACAGACACAGAGTTCTCCAGGGGAGCTGACTGGATTCCAGAAGGTACGGTGTCTGCCGTCTGCTGCACACGGCTAAAGGGCAGGGCGCATGGAGGGTTGGTGGGCCTGTGACACTGGGGCAGGACACTTGGGCTTTCTGGAAGGTTCTGTGAGGAAGATTTATGGGGAATCTTTGGGCTGCACGGTGTGGGGCCCTGGGGTCCTGGCTCTCAGGAAGCCCCGGGCTTGGGGGAAGGCTGCCAGAGGTGTGCAGAGAGCTCCGCTGTGACCCTGGAATCTATCTTCCCAAATCAGGACATGCTGGGCAGTGAACAAGGATGCTCCTAACAACATGAGTGACAACATGTGTAAACCAGGACTGTCCCAGGAAACCTGGACCATTCCAGGCAAACTGGACCACGTGGCCACCCTAGTGTAGAGGGATTTACAGGGCTTAGTAGGGGACAAAAGAGGGGGGATGTTTGTGCCTTTTGCATTCTATCAGGCTGGTGATTCCTCTTGCACCCAGCGGATGTGCTCAGAGCCACTTCCATGGTGTCTGTAGGCCAAAGCGCCAGCAATAGCAACGTGGTTGCTGCTGTCCCTGCTGCGTATTGGCCACCCGCTGTGTGGTTAGGGCATCTCATCCGACCCTCCCACTGACCCCCAGGAGGCATTATTATCTCAACTTTAAGCATGAGGAGAAATAAATGGCAAGATCGATGTCACTTGTTCCGCAAAGGCAGCGGCTCCTGCGGGGTCTCTGGCCTCTGCCTCCCAAGCCCACATTTTAACTATCCACACTGTGCCTTGGAGAAGGCTTCCCTGAGGCCTGGAGGGCCTCCCCATTTCTGCAAAAGCCAAATGTAAGTTGACATCCCCAATGCCACCATTTCCAAGGTACCACACTTGTTTTCCTGCCAAGCAGTGACCCATAATGACAAGCCTCCAGCATGTTCTGGTCCGTAGAGCGCTGAGTTTCTTGAGTTCTCTCATTCCATGGAATCTGTGTTTCCCAGGTGCTTCACATACCAGGATTTCTTCCTGCTCTTTGACTGGTGTCATGTTTGGCACCTGCAGGAGAGAGGGTGACCTGTGGAATGGGCAGGACAATCACGAGACCAAGGCTGTGCTGTGGGCCCAACATCAACCAGCTTTGTGGCCTTGAGCAAGTTGCTTTGTCTCTTGGGGCTCACTTTCCCCATCTGTAAAATGGAGCAATTAATGCCGATTTTATTTACTTCATGAACTAATTTTGAAGATCATGTGAACTGTTGTAAGGGGAAGTGGATCTGATCGCTTAAGCCCTGGTTTTGCCCCCTCATTTAGAATAACCAAGAGCCTCCTCGTGGAATAGAGAAGAGCATCAGGAGAGGGCAGGAGGCCCACACAGCCTGGCTTGGAAGCTCTTGGTGGTAGATGTGGGACCCAGGACCAGGTGTCCAGGCTGCCTCTCGCTCCTGCATTTTAAGCCCCTCACTGGTTGGGAGCCTCCACGTATGCAGCCCCCAGGCCAGAGTCCATGTGGGAGTCACGACTAGGTCCCCTGGTGTCTGGCCATGGTGCCTAGCACATAGTAAGTGCTCACTAAGTGTTTTTGAGTAGGTGACGCCAGCCTGTCATTGCAGGCTCAGGTCCCCGCAGCCTGTAACTGACGTGTGAATGAGGTGTGTTCACAGCTGTGCTGTTCATTTGCTGCCTCGCTGTTGTTCATTCATTCAGTCATTGCACTAATATTTACTGAGTGCTGACTGTGCCGAGCTCTGCGTTGGGCACTTGGGATACATTAGTGAACAAAAGAGCAGTGACCTGTCCTTGTAGACTGTCCCTCCCAACTGGGTGGAGAGAGCGGTATCAGAGAAAGCTCCCGTGTCTAGTTGACATTGCTTGGCATCGTTGCTGACATCGGGAGCCTCTGGTCAGGGGCTCTGAAGACCAGCAGCTGCCTGGGGTCTTTGTAGCCCCCGACATTTATCTTACTAAGCTAGTGGGTGCTGGGTGCAGTTTTGTGGGCTATGCAAAGTGGGAAGGCTCTAAGTAGCTAAAAAAGTCTGCTTAGTTGGTCTGTGTTCAAAACAATCAGATGTGTAAAAATTCGACTTTGGTGCTGGCTGGCTTTCGAGCTAATGGGTCTCAGCCTGCTGTGAAGAAGTAAGTAACTTAGGGGACAATGTACAAAGGCCACCTGGCTCATTTATAGGACAGGTTGTTAAAGCACAAGTTTCTCATTCGTTAGGTTTAGGGTGGCCCAGGAATCTGCATTTCTAACACATTCCTGGGTGATGCTGATGCTGATGCTGATGCTGCTGGTCTGGGGACCACAATTTAAGAACTAACACTTTACAGTCTAGGTTTGAATCCAGGCTCTACCATTGGTGTGTGTGACCCTTGATGAGTCCTACATTCACCCTGAGCTAATGGTAGGCAGAGCTCCTGTTGTAATAATAGGCACATAGTAGGTCCTCAATTGCCATGTAAATGAGGACCTGAAGCCTTCTGCAGACACCGTCCCTGCTTTTCCTTCTGAGAGTACAGGGAGCAGGGGTACTTTTCTGAAGGAAAGCCTCTCTGGCTTGGTTGTCCTGGTGATTTCCACTGGTGGGGATGTGCACAAGTGCATATACGGCCGTGCACAAGTGCATATACGGCCATGCACACACGTGCACGTATGCACATACACAGGCCTGACAGGTAGAAAATAGATGCTGTCTTCAGAAGTTGTAATCTTGCCAACTTAAAAACATTCCATATATTATTTTTAGCCCAATGGAAGAAAAAAACCTGCCCCAAAGCTAATTATTTATGAGCAGTTAGTTCTCCACGCTTTTTTTCTCTCTCCATGCCCCAAGTCATTGAAAGCTACAGCTACGTCAATGGCTTCAGCCTGCTTGTTTGTATAAACAGAATAATTAAGATTTATTAAATTTGCAGCCGCCTACGCACTTGCTGGCTCAGTGCCCCCGGATGTGTTTGCCCGCAGTGCTCAGGCGCGTGAAATGTGATTGCTTTTCAAGTTGCAGTTGGGTGGTGAGTCAAATAAGTTCCTGCACTGGCCCAGGAAAGTGGTGCGGCCCGATCTGAAACATAGTTTTAGTCGAGGAACAGATTGGGAAATGCTTCCACTTGCCTGGGTAAACTAAGGCAGTGCCAGTTTGCAGGAGCAGAGAGCAGACACCTCCCATGAATTGCATATTGTGGGTTCTTGGTATATAGACCCAGAGGTTGAGCAACCTGAGAGTAGCATTTTATTTACTTGACCATATTTCATGGGTTTTAAGACTCATAATTTCTCACATTTTCACTTCTCTGGAATTTGGGTGTCTTATTACAATTTAGTTCTTCCAGTGAGGATTTGGGTTTACTTCCCTCTCTCACCAAGGACAACACCCGCCTGAGATTTCTTTAAATCAAAACTCTGCTTGTGGGTCGTGTTTTGTTTTGTTTCCTCTGGACCACACTGATTGCGTAAACTTAGACCGCCAGCGCTGGGGAGCCCTGGCCGGTGGTTCAAATTCTCGGGGAAGAGTTTCTGTTTCCCTCCCTTCCTGCAGTGCTGAGACAAGACCTCGAATCTCCTTGCCTCCCTTTCCTGGAGGCAGTTTTATTCCTCCTTTCTCCTTCCATTGAAGGTGCAGCCCCTCGGTGCCCCAGATTCATGGGAGCGTTCCCATCAGAGCCTCCACCTACGCTGTCGTCTTTTTCTTCCTTAGTGATTTGTCAGGTAATGGTGTGCCTTATAGTCAGTGTCTTCAATTCCATGAAATACTGCAATAGCAAATCTCAGAAAGCATTAGCAGGTTTTCCATGGCAGATAATAACTTTCTCCCACAACTATGATTTTCAAAAAATCCCTACTGTGCACCAAGCACTGTACTAGACGCCCACATGCCTGGCCTTCACACTCACGGCCACCTTTTCCTTTTTTAGCAGGAGGAAATGGCCTCCTGGCCCCTTCTCTCATCTGTAGCAGAGGGCCAGATCGGGGTTGAGGAAGAGATGACACAGCCCGACTTTGTACGCCAGCCATTTACGTGCCACTCTGGGGGTGGGTCCCCCTATTTGTCTCTTCCCTGGTCACAGCCAAAGGCCTGGACTTCAAAAAATTCATGGAAAAATACAATTGAAGATAATACAAATCTTTCTGTGAACTTTTCGAAGTACCCTCTTATATGCCTCTTAATTGGTGGCACCTCGGGGCCTACGGGGCTCCTGCCCTCCATGGCTCGCGCTCTCCCTGGCAGCTCCTACCACATGCGTGCTTTGTCCAACACCTCCAGGCCACTCACTGTCCCTGGTCCATCTCTGGTCCAGCTCTCCCCTTCTAGTTTCAGTCCCAAATGCCCAACTGCCTACTAGATATCTACTTGGGGGTCCCACAGACCCCTTCTATGTAGCATATCTGAAGCTGATCTCAGTGTGTTTCCCATGCCCAACCAAACCCCACCCGTCAGTGAAAAGCATCATGACCAACCACTTTCCCCAACTGGGTGCCTCTGGGTCATCCTAGACCCTCACTGACCTTGGTTCTTGTCCTAGGCTCAGAGCCTGTCATGGATGGATTTAAGACAAGGGAAGACGGGGGTGGGGAGGGAGCCTTATGCCCATGCATCCGCTCCTGAACAGGACACCATCTTTACATGAGTAATGACAAAATCACCCGTCACTTGACTATTACATCCAGAGGTACTTCCCACTGGTTAGCTAAACCACCTCCAGAAAGCCAGTTGGGTTATCTCATCTCCCCTCTCTACCTGGGGCTCTGGCAAAATACAGTTCTGTGGCCCGACCACACCATGCAGAGCCACCTCAGTGAGGAGATAAAATGAACCCAGCCCCACCCCAGCTCTCCTATCCGTGGGTGGGAAGTTTCCAGAGCCTCCAGTTCTCATGCAGAGGGCATCTCGGGCTGTAATTCAGTGCCTCTGGCACCCAGAACCTAGTGAAGAAGACATCCAAGTCAGGCTTCACAGGGCCCACCCGGGAAACCATGGTCACCCTGAAGACTTCCTGGAGCAGATGGGGAAATACAGTGGGCCCCAGACCGTGCTCCTTCCTGGGACTCTCGAGGAAGCCCAGGGAGAGGAAGCCAGCCAGTATGTGTCTCAGCGGCCATGAGAGGGACTTTCAGAGACTGAGCACATCACTTGGCGAGAGTTTAATGAGCCACATCGAGGCTGGTCCATCTTGTAGTGTCTGAAAACAGATGGCCTCTGCCAGGCCTGTCCATCACCTTGAACTCTTGGTGCTGGACCAGAAGCATGTTTGTGATGGAGAAAGAGGCCCAGCCAGGTCCTGCGAAAGCCTCAGTGGTGGTGTGGCCTGACTTCCACACTTGGGGATCGGGTCAGAGTGGGACCAGCCTCAACAGATCCAGGCTGAAGGGTAGCAGAGGCCCAGGGTGACTTTTGTTGTGGTTTTAGTTGCTGTTTCTTGTGAGAAGTGCTGCATGGGATGGTGGAAAGAGCCTGGGCTTTGGAGTGATGTTGGACAGTTGAGCCTATCTGTGTGACCTTGAGATGGCTACTCTCCCATGGCCTCAGTGTCTTCCTGTGTAAAACGGACATAGGAATGTCTGTCTCAGAGAGCTTCTGGGTACTGGGGAAGGAGCAGATGGCCAGAGTGCAGGAAGGGAAGAAGACTTGTATTCATTATTTCATCCATTCAGCAAATATTTATTGAGCACTACTGAGACTTTAACAATGAACAGAACTGTTGCGGACCCCGTCTCCAAGTAGTTAAGGGTAACACAGACCTTAATCAATGATCCAAAGGGAAAGTATCAGGTGCCACAGAATGTGTAATGGGGGCTTTTTTGGTGTAGAGGCCAAGGAAAGTCTCCCCGAGGAAGTGACTTTAGCTGAGATTAGAGTGATCAGCAGAAGCTCACCAGGTGGACTGGAGAAAGGAGGTGTATTCCAGACAGAAGGGACGGTCTGTGCAAAGGCCCTGTGGCAAGAAGACATGAGGGCCTTTGGGGAGGCAAGGGTGGCAGTTAAGGAGGGCACTGATTTCCTCTCTGATGGAGCTGGGGAGGTTGATGGTGCCTGAACCCTGCATCCCTGGCAGAGGGAGAAGCTCGTGGGGCTTATAGGAGCTGCCCACCTGCCCCAGCACTCATCAGTTAGATGGGAAAAGACATGAGCCTTTACTGAGCACCTCCTGTGCTATTTAAGCATGGCATGCCTTGCCTCATTTATCTTCATAGCATTGGTAGACAGGCATCATTCTCCCTTTCCCCCAACAGATGAAGGAACTGAGGCTCAGAGAGGCTAAGTGACCTGTCCTAGGTCACACATCTAGGAAATGGTAGAGCCAGGCTTAGAACTCAGGACTCTGAATCTTTATTTCCCCTGCACATCCCATTTCATCAGTGGCAGAAGATTAGTTTATCACGTCTACTGCGATAAACTCATCTTGCCTGAATTCGTCAGAACTCTGTAGTCTCAGGTTCATGTGAGACCTTAAAGGACTCTTGATGACAGCCTCTACTGAGCAATTAATTGCTCCACACAATATCTCCTGCCACCATGTGCTTGCTCATCGACCCTCTGCCTTCATACCCTGAAGAATGGGAGCTTACCACTTCCTGAGGAAGCCCCTTGT
>NW_007726720.1:197572-200399 GCF_000696425.1 Galeopterus variegatus
GACCCTCTGCCTTCATACCCTGAAGAATGGGAGCTTACCACTTCCTGAGGAAGCCCCTTGTATCTTTGGATAGTTCTAACTGAGTAAAACACAGATAGTACTTTCTGTGGGGAAACTGAGGCACAGAAAAGCTCTTGGTACTGAGAGGAGCTGAGATTGTCAGTTTCCTTATTGGCTGCTTGGGAGATAGTTCATGCCCCTGTGTGTGTGTGTGTGTGTTCTAAGCATTTGAGAACCATGTTAAAATGCGTCTTTTATTTTAAAGAGCATTTCAGAATTCAGGGCTCTCACGTGAAGATGTGAGCTCTAGGTGAAGCACCACTGGGCAGGCAGCAAGGCTCCTTTGAAGAAGACCACCCCTTGTCAACATTGCTAATGCAAATACAATGCAGTCCTTTAAAGACATTTTCCCCAGAGGATCATGGCCAAGGCCCAGCCCCTCACCTGAATAAGCAAAGTGTTGGCTCTGAGAATGGAGAAGCAGACAGAAAAGGGACACTTGTGAACAGACCCTCCATTTGAGAGGCCATTAATTACTGGTTTTAGTTGTGGTGTAAACCCAGGCTGGGGAGGGCCTACCATCCCCTCTCCCTGGATGGGTCGGAGATTTGAAATCAGGCAAAGTCACAATAAAACCTCCAGGAGTCAAGCTAGGCCTCCACAGGCGGAGGCAGCCCAACACGAGGTGAGCGGGCAGGCAGGGCCGGCCCAGCCCAGCAGCTGTGGGCAGAGCCTCGTCCTGCGTGAACTCACGCCCGTTCACTGGGAAACAATTTATTACACCCCAGTCCCGCTCCTGAATCACTGCTGAAATAAATGCAGCCGAGAGTGCTTATCCCGTGTGTGGGTTATGAGCAGTCTGTTTTTACGAAATCAGTGCCTGAGGACTTTGGCAAGTGAAAACATTTGAGGCTGTTATCATCTGGAGGAGACAGCTGGAGCCAGAGAGGGGGTGAGATGACTCAGATACGAGAGGCAGAGAGACAGACGTACGCAGCTGAGAAGCCCCTGGAATACCTATGTTTAGCGATGCTGCTTCTCTATTTTGTTTTGTTTTTCTTTTGGCACCTGGCCGGTCCAGGGATCGACCCATGCTCTAACCAACTGAGCTCACCGGCCAGCCCTAGCAGTGCTTCTTCATCACCACCACCTCTGTCACCACCAACATCACCACCGCCACCATCACCACCACTATTAACATCTCCACGATCATTACCACCATCACCAGCATCATGATTACCATCACCACCACCATCAAGCATCACTGCCATCACCATCACTGCTGTGATGGTCATTGTCACCATCACTGGACTGTGGCTTTTAGTAGTACCCAGAAGGGTAAACCTTTGTTCTTTGGGGAGCCAGCAGATATATCCTATAATAATAGTACTAGTGCTATTTTCATAACACTAGTAACTAATAGTACTGCTAGTTACTAATAGTGCTATTGTAATATTTATAGTAACTAAGAGTACTAACAGTTACTAACAGTGCTAGTACTGTTATTACAAATAGTACTAGTAGTAAGAGCTGGTATATTTTTTAATTAAGGTATAAATATGCTTTGCTTTTAGTCCTCGCCACAACCCAGTAAATGGGGATAGGTGTTTTATCCCTGTTTTGCAGAGAAGGAAACAGAGGCTCAGAGAGGTTGTTGACTTGCACAAGGTCACACAGCTAGTGAGTGACAAAGTCTAGATTGGAACCCAGTGCATGCAGTTCCTAAGAGCTGGGCCCCCACCCTGCACCGTGAGGGCGTCCACTCTCCTGAGCCATCAGCTCTCGGCCCCGCATTCCTCAGCAGCTGGAACATCCATGAAGCCACAACCACCCCCACCCGTCCCTCTAGAATTTAGGAATTGTCCTTTGGCCACTTGCATGGGCACTGCAGCAGAGAAGTTCACTAGGCGTTTGAGCTTGTGAGACCAACCTTCAGGTGACACTGATGGTGATGCTGATGAGCATGAGGATGAAGAGGAAGAAGGAGAGGAGAAGAGGCGGGGACGGGACAGGCAGAGGAGGAGGAGATGAAGGACAAGAAAAGGAAAAAGTGACAATGGTGAACACGGTGGTGACGGTGACGACAGTGATGGTGTGCTGGTGGCGAGCACGATGGTTCAGATGCTGGTGATATTGCTGATGCACACTGTTAATGACAGCAGCTCTTGGGCACCTCCCGTGTGCCAGCTCTGTCGCGCCTAATCATCACAGCTCTGCCAGGTAGGCACCGTCATTCCCCCTATTTACAGAGGAGGAGGTAGAGGTGGGAGAGGCTGAGTGACCTCGGGGTTCACAGCCAGCCCTCTTACCCGCCAGACAAGGACTTACGGAGCAACTGCAGCGCCTGTAACTTCCTTTCCCTTCCTTTCCTTTCACACCTTGCACGGTTTGAGAAAACCGCTGTCACCTTTGTGTCTGGCAAAGCTCACATCAACCCCATTTCACAGATGAGCAGACTGAGGGTGCGCGGCCACACGCTCAGCCCTGCGCTGCGGCTGCTCCTGCCACACCCCACGCCCGTTCACCTGTCCCCTGTTGCTCCCGCAGACGGACACTCGGCGGTGGCGAGGACCGCGCTCCCTGTCCCGGAAGGTGTGCTGCGTGGCGCTGCCCCTGCAGCTACTCCTGCTGCTGCTGCTGCTGCTGCTGCTGCTGCTCCCGGTTGGGGAGGAGGAGCGTAGCTGCACCCTGGCCAACAACCTCGCCCGCTCCTTCACGCTCATGCTGCGCCACCACGGCCCCCCGCCCACCTAGCCCACTGGCGACAGGCAGGTGACTTTCTTCTCCAGCCTCATCAGTCCTGGGCTCCTCCTGAGGATGCCACCCC
>NW_007726720.1:200913-206271 GCF_000696425.1 Galeopterus variegatus
AGGCAGGTGACTTTCTTCTCCAGCCTCATCAGTCCTGGGCTCCTCCTGAGGATGCCACCCCAGGAACTGGAAAGAGGGGCAGGCCAGAGGCCGCAGAGCTGCATCGGTATAAATACTGCACAGGCAGGTGACTTTCTTCTCCAGCCTCATCAGTCCTGGGCTCCTCCTGAGGATGCCACCCCGGGAACTGGAAAGAGGGGCAGGCCAGAGGCCGCAGAGCTGCATCGGTATAAATACTGCGTCAGTGTTCCCAGAACAAACTTACCTTTTATACAGTGTCGTCTTAGTCTATTTATACTAAATGCGTGCTATGTGTCATTAGGGGATGATGTGTAGACTTTTTATATGCTTTGTATGTAAATGCTCAGTATGTATAATTTCATATGTGACGTCTATTTGTAGTTGGGAAAATTCATGACAGTGTGCTTCTCCAGTGGGATTTGGTGGCATTTTTGCCTTGGTCTGCGGTCAACCCTGGAGAGCAGGATCTTTTATGGCAACCACTCATCCAGAAGCCAACCCCCAAACCTAGACATTCGTGAAAAGGCTTCTGAGCTGCCAACGTAGAGGAGCAGCACAGGCCCTCACTTCAGAGCCCAACGATTCTTGCTTTACACGCCATGAGATCAGAAATGCTTCTCTAGTTTGAAAAACCACAAAGATTGGATGCTATGGACTAGAAGCAGAAAAGCACAGTGATAGCGGTGAAAAGTGACAAGTGACAGAGCAATGTCAAGGGAGGAAAAGAGCTACAAAGAGCAGACCCAGAACTAAAAAGCACAGCAGAATGGAAGCACAGTGTGCAGGAGACCCGAGGCCCCACCGCATGGTGGCCTCCAGCAGTACAAAGCCATGAGGAATGTCCATGGCAGTGACATTGAGCCTTCAGGAAGTGGTGGGATCGTGCTCTTTGTTTGTTCAGGGGAAAGGGAAGGAGAGGGACTTTATTTTTAAGATTCCCATGGAGAATGGTGAAACACACTCTGTGTGCAGCACCCACCTGAAAGTGCCAGGAAAAGGGACGTGTCACCTCTGCTGCACTTGGACTGAGTTTTCCTCATCTGGAACTCAAGTTGAGGGGCAGAGAGAGGATGCACCGGCTATAGCAGGGGCCGGGTAGTGAGGGTTCAAGACAGAAGTGAGAGAATTGGCCTTGGAGCCTGGCCTGTCTAAAGGGTCTGAAGGACTTTAGAGGCAGGCAGGTCCACCAGGCCAAGCATGTCCTACTTGCACCCCTACACGGGACCAGGACCCAGGCCACCCAAAACCAGCCCTCTCAGGCACCACCTGGAAAGGGACTGGGCTGACTCCATGTTGGGCCCTGAAGCCAGAAACACAGATTTTCCTTGCCAGGGAATTCTGGAATGGTCCCCAAGTGCTTTACAACTGGACCAAGTTTTCTCTAAATCAACACTAAATTTTCCCTTCTTAAAAAATACTTAGTGCCCACTCTTTACAAATGATTTTCTCTCTTCAGCCACAAATAAGAGCCCAGAAGGGATTTCCTCAGCCTTTATATCAGACTTTGGAATCGTAAAGTGTAATAGATGCCAAAAGGCTCTTTAACAAAGGGGAAACTGAGGCCCTAGGAGGGTCCTGCTCCCAGCACCACTGCTCTCTCGCACACCCTGTCCCTCTCCCTTCCTCGCATCAGGCCCAGCCTCAGCACCGCTCTCACCACGGGGACCCGAGTCCCTAGTGACGAGTAATAGCTGGACATCATGAAGCAGGAAAACAGTGCTGCTGGGGAAGCTCTTGGCTCTGACTCAGAAAGCACACTTCTGTCCAGATATGTGGAAACCAAGCCACAAAGCTGTTCTCTGCAGGTGACTGCTTTACCAGAAAATCAGGGGCTGAGTGAACCAAGACCTCAGGCCCAGGCAGCCAAGCCCTCATGCCCAACAAGTTGTTTTGTCCAGCCTAGAAGGCCAGAGCTGTGGCAGGGGACTTTGAACATTTCCGACTTCACCGGTGAGAAGGCTGAGGCCCAGAGAGGGGAAGTGACTTACCCAAGGCCACACAGCAAGAGACAGTGAGGCCAGAGCACAATCAGCCACCCCGGCCCCCAGGCAGTCAGTGCCCTGCTCAATGCAGCACTATCCCCCCATATCAGCAACTTCAAAAAAAAAAAAGAAAGAAAAAAGAAAAGGCTGTTTATGGTGAAAACGGCGTCACATGTACCACGTGTTGGGGAAGGAAACACTGCAGCACGTGGCCTGTGGTGGGAATGTCTAGAAAGAAAAAAGAAAAGGCTGTTTATGGTGAAAACGGCGTCACATGTACCACGTGTTGGGGAGGGAAACACTGCAGTACGTGGCCTGTGGTGGGAATGTCTGTGTATATTTTTTAAACTTTGATAATGATGCCATAAATTCTGCTTGTTTGCATAATTGTTTTTTTAAATAGAGAATTGATATTTTCATTACTTTCATATAAATACAGTTGTAATGATATAACAGCCCATTTACTGGTGCTTTCAAATGTAATGTCTTTCACTTAAAGTGGGGGCAGACAATTATTATTTTTATGACTTCACTGTCTAGCCTCCTTAACAACTACCCTCAAGAGTGCCATTTGAGAAAAGGGTCGCAGTGATGTCCGTTGTTCCTCTGTCCCCTGCATGTGTGCATTGTTCCTCTGTCCCTAGAGTGAGGGGGTCTTAGAGTTGCTGGTAAGAAATGTGATTGTCACGGCCCCGCGCAGGGGTGTGGATGTGTGTGTACATGTGGGGGCGGGGAAGGGAGGAGGAGAGCACGGTGGTAAAATCGATGCCAGGTGAGAAGGACAGGGACGGACAGCAGCCGAGGCCAGGACACCCCAGGGTGCCGGGAGCTGGGGGAGGGCGGGGGACTCCTGACCATGGGATGGAGATGCGCCTCGTTTGGTGCATGCAGGTGCCTGGCCCCCTGGCTGGTGCTTTGCAAGCCCGTTTTACTCAGTTCAGAACAACCCGTCCCCTGGGTTTGACATTACTTTATCCCGTGTTTGAGATGAGTAAACTGAGGCTTACAGACACAGACAGTCGCCCCTGCCAAGGTGGAATTTGAAGCCAGGTTGGCCTGATCCTGAAGCCCATGCTGGGAGGAGGGGGCTTCGGGTCACTCCTGCCACTTGCAGGCTCCGCAGCCTGAGGATTGATGGAGTGAGCCAGCAGCACCCTGCCCTCTGCTCGGCTTTGGTGGGCCGGAGCTGGCATCTGCATGCGTCCCAGAAGGGTCTCCACCAGCAGCACATTCACAGGGGTCACCTTCCCACTGCTCAGGGAAGCAGGACTTTCCACCCAGCTGGGGGATGAACCCCTCTTTCACCCCACTGTGAAGTCCTTGCTCATGAATGTCACTCCGCATCCCCAGTGCCCAGCACAGGGTGGGAACTTGGCTGTGGTTTGCATGAAATACCCAGAAGTGAGTGTGTTTCTGACACCCAACCTCTGTCCTGGGTGCAGAGGACCTGGGTTCTGGATGACAGGACCCAGTCCCATCTTTGGGGCCTCGTTTGTCTCAGGCAGCTGGCTGAAGTTCCCAGCAAGGACTGGGGCTCCAAAGATGCTTGTCTCTGGACAATGTCAGGGGAAGGAAGCTGGGGACCAAGAAGAATGACAGGCAGAGGACAGATAAAGGCCTGAATGTGGACAGTTGTGCCAACTGTTTCCTGCTGGCCAGGTGGGTGCTGATGGCATTGGCTTGCCCTGCCTTGTAGGGGATGGCTCAGGCTGCCTGGCAGAGGCTCTGGAGATCTGGACTTGGAGCTGGACTGGCTGGAAAAGACAGACAAAGGGGTGGGGCAGAGGGAATCCAAGGCAATAGATGATGTCAGACCTAATGCCACTGAACTTGACACTAAAAAAGGTTAAGATGCTAGATTTTATGTTATTTATATTTTACTGCAATTTGAGAGAGAAGAAGAGAAAAAGAGGGAGAGAATGTCAGGCTGTACCTTCGTAGTTTCCAGCTTTCATTCAAGGACAAGGACCGGTGGCAAAGCTTTCACCGACCAAAAGAACAGATGCCTTGAGTGTGTCCTTACATAGGGTTTTATTTCATCTAAAGGGCAGCTCTTCGGTCTGAGGTCACATCCTTCCTACTTATTGCTCAGTGGCCGTTAGGAAAAGAGCGATGGGTAGGAGACGGCTGTGTCTTCTTTCATGGTTTATATTCTGTTTCTGAGTTCTCATTGGATAGAATAGAAGTTGCCAACTCTCTGTTGGTTTTGCCCCGATATAGTGGACTGAAGAACATGGAAACCTAAAGTCTGAGAACCCTGCTAAAGAAGGTCAGGAGGGGAGAAGAGCCTGAGGGATCCTTTGTTAGGACGCCCAGAGGGAGAGAGGGGGGAGAAATGGGAAGGGGGACAATGTGGGCGTTTGCAGCAGCTGGGCAGGGAGAGGCTGGAGCCTGCCAGCAGTAGCCTTTCAAGAAAGAAGCAGATGCCCACTGGCCCTGTGTTTCCTCTGGCTGCTTATGCACCCCAGCATCTGTGGCTTGTGCCCCCACTGGGTCAGTGAGCAAGGGTGCCCTCTGCCTCTTTTCACTTTAATCCAGTGCAACACACATTCTCTGAGTCCCCTCTCTGTGCCAGGCCTCATGCTAAAAGATTCAGGGTGAATAAAGGCCTGTCCCTGCCCTCAGGGAGCTCACAGACCAGGTAAAAAGTTTGTGACATAGGAGATGCCGAGCCAGATTGGGACCACTGGCCTTGACATTGCCCATCTGCCCTCGCAGAGGTGGCAGACCCAGAAGCTGGAAGGGCTGCACAGAGGAGACATGGGAAGCTCAGAACAGGCTGCCTCTCAGGTTACCTTGGTGACCGTGAACCATGCTGGGCAGAGGAGATGGGTCAGGAAGGCCAGGGCACTGGGCAGGACAAGGAGAGGACGTGGGTTTGGTGGAAGAGGAGGGAACAGACTGGCCAGGCCTCAGGAGGACTGGAAGGCAGCTGCTTGGGCTGTGCTGGGTCTCAGAGCCAAACAGATCTCAGAGGGCTCTGGAGGCCTGGTGGGCGGCCCAAGGCTGAGGCTGTGGGTATGTGAGTCCTTAAACACTGCCTAGTTTATCACCGGTCCCATTACTATCACAATCTAATGATTAGTCTATAATCAGGATAAGATTTTGTGGTTGGAAATACCAAATTGAGAAACTCACTTTTCCCCACTGGGGATTTTCTGGGTTGGTAGTGTACATTGCAGTGATCAATTTATCCACGAAGTAGGATAATCTCTTGCCCTTTCCCACCTCCTGCCTATGGTTACTCCCAGAGCAGGGGAGTTGAGGGACCCTGAGGGAGGCTGTGCCGGTGGTTGTCGAGCCAAGGTCCCTGCCTGCTCTGTGAATCCTGAGATGCCAGAAGCTTCCTTTGAAA
>NW_007726720.1:206939-213201 GCF_000696425.1 Galeopterus variegatus
TTCCCCACTGGGGATTTTCTGGGTTGGTAGTGTACATTGCAGTGATCAATTTATCCACGAATTAGGATAATCTCTTGCCCTTTCCCACCTCCTGCCTATGGTTACTCCCAGAGCAGGGGAGTTGAGGGACCCTGAGGGAGGCTGTGCCGGTGGCTGTCGAGCCAAGGTCCCTGCCTGCTCTGTGAATCCTGAGATGCCAGAAGCTTCCTTTGAAATCTGTTATCGGAATGTCTCTCACTGGGGCAGCACAACAATGTCAAGTGAGTCTCTTGTGTCCCTGGCCCAGTTGGGATCATGCCCACTCCCTCATAATGGGAGCTCAGCTAATCCAGCAGGGGCTCTCCCAGCTCCCCTCAACCCAGTCTGACTGTCACCAGTTTAGGTCAGTGTGGGAGGAGAGGTGTGGGCAACCACCGCCCTGACTGCACCCGTGGCAGACATTGATGACTGATCGCCGAGTTTTCTCACTCCCCATCTCCAGCCTGAACAGACCTCACAGTCCTCAAAACCACTCCAGACAGCCACTCCCCATCCATCACATCTGACATGTGAGAAAAACCTATTTGACATCTTATACCTGACACCAGCCCCCTCAGAAAACTCTCCATTCTGACCTCCTCCTTTAAAAAAAAAAAAAATATTAAAATTAGGATATTCCCAATCAAAAATTACTTTTTCTTTGTCTACTACTTGAGTGAGACAAGCTAACCCCAGGAAGTCGGTAATGAGATGAGCTATCAGGCAGGATTTTTAGGCTAGGCAAAAGGGAGTAGAAAATGTTAAATCCTCTGTTGAAGGAATATACCTGCACTTTTTAGGCCATCGTATGTGGGACGGCTTTTGTAAACTGTCCTGTTTCAAGTTTGTACCCATTTTATAGGTTAGGAACACCAAGGTCCCAGCAGCTCTTGTTTACCCAGTGTAGGGACAGCCCTTCCTCCTCTCTGTCCTGGCTGTGCCGACCCAGGGCTGAGCCTTTTAACATCTTTATTTCATTTGGTTCAACCCCCCAAAATTCACATTTACTTTAATTTTTTCTTGACCGTGAGGAGCTCCTGGGTGCAAATCCCGGAGAGAGAGGATCTCTGAGCTTTTCCAGGCCACCCCCTCATTTTCTAGCAGACAACTGAGACCTCAAAAGAGAAGGTGAGTAGGCACCCCTCGGGGGCCCCCACCACCCAGCTGATGGGGCCTACAGGGTCCTCCAGTGGGGGGCCAGATTCAAAGGACATAAAGCCAGCCGTCATTTCTCCCTCAGCTTCAACATACAAGAGAAAGGCCTCTGTCTGTCCCAGGATGAATAATGAAGAATTTGTTTTTAAAAGGGCATTGAAAACAAAAGCTCGTGGTCTAAAGGCAAATCTTACAGCAGGGCATTCAGAGCCTTAAAGAACAGTCGGCAGGACTCAGCATCTCCCAGCACCTGCCTTTTGGTTGTCATGGTAACATCATAGCTGCTCACAGCTGGGTACTCGACCACCTTGTCCAGACAGAAGACAGCAATCACATGGGGGGAACTTAGTTTCCCCCAGGGATTCTGGGCTTCCTCTCTGGAATGCTTACTGCTGAGCTCAGCAACCAGGGACACCAGGCCAATCCATTCCCAGCACCTCTGCAGCCTCTCTTCCTGTTCTGGAAAAAGGGAGGGAAGGAAACATAAATAGAGGGTCTGCAATCTGGCCCTGACTCCTCCTTAAAGCCACGTGATGGAGTCATGATCTTCTGTTCAAATGCTGAAACCATAGCCCAGGGAGGGTTAGCATCCTGTCTCAAAGCAATCAGCTAGTTGGTGAGTGGTACATTGGGTCTTGAACCCAGGGATGGCTGGCTCCAAGCCCAGTGGTCTTTCTGCCACTGCATGCAACTTTGCTTTGGCCCCTGCTACTTTTCTTTCCTTGGTAGGCCACAGGCTGCTGCTGCTTAGGCAGCTGGGTAGTAAGTTGGCGAGCGACATTCCAGAGCAGAGACTGAAGGATTTTCTCCCTGTGTTCACTCCTGCCGGGGAATTGACTCCTGCCAGCTTTGGGCACTGGCAAGGCCAGGATGGAGTGGCCGGGGATGGAGGCAGGGCTTCTGTCTGTCCGCCTGCTCCCTGGAAAAGCAGAGACGGGCCACCGCTTGCAGGGGCAAGCAGAGGACAGAGGCGGCTTTGTGAGGTCACTGCCCGCTGAACAGCTCCAGTTCCTTCCATGGGAGAAACAAAGAGCCAGTGGCTGTGCGTGTTCCAAAAGTTTTGTTGGGCAGGAGGAAGTGGTCAGAGGAAGTTGTGTTTGCACATGAGTATGGTGTATATGTGTGCAAATGTGGCCTGTATGTGTGCACGCGTGTGTGTGTGTGTGCTATACACACATCTCCATGCAGAGGCACAGCTGGCAGCCCTTGCTTCCTGTCTCGGGCTTCAGGACATCAGAGACCCCCAGACTGTGATCTCTGGGGACTCAGGAGAACCACGCTGGGCCCAGGACATTTCCCTGAGGTTCAGCATTTTATGCCGCTTACGGGAGCCATTGGTTTTCCTCTCTGACATTCTCCACACAAGGGGGAACCCAGTTGACCCCTTAGATCTTCATCATCTGGACATTTTCTCAGGCTGGCTTGGAAATGATGCCCTTTCTTTTTCTCAGTAGAGCAAATAGCCAAGTTATGAAGGAGGGCTTAGTTCTACCGGTTCCAGATTTGCCCGTTCCTCCCTCCCTTGCTCTTTCTGTGTGTGTGTGTGTGTGTGTGTGTGTGTGCGCGTGTGCGTGTGTGTGTGTTAGGAAAAATGGCAAGTTTCCAATACCAGCTTTGGTGGAATGAGTGCTTTTTGCCTCCATTTCAAGTCTAAAGGACCAGGCCTCTCATTCCAAAGCGTCCAACCCCGATGGATTTGTGGGTTTCACTTGTCTTCCCTCTCCAGCCCCGCCTCCTGTGAGAAACCAACCTAGAGGCCTCAGCCAGATTCTCCCACTCACTCTACCCTGAGCCAGGTCCACCCTGAAGACCTGCTTACACTAACCTGACCCTCTCCAGCCCCGCCTCCTGTGAGAAACCAACCTAGAGGCCTCAGCCAGATTCTCCCACTAACTCTACCCTGAGCCAGGTCCACCCTGAAGACCTGCTTACACTAACCTGACACTGACCAGTTGTTCATGTGGCTGGAGGGATGTGGTTCCTGCAGTGTGAACCAGGCTATGTGGAGTGTGGGTGTGCGTGTGTGTGTGTACGTGTGTGCAGATGTTGTATAGTTTTTGGTGTCAAAAGCCAGCTAATTTCATTGTTTAAAATGTTCTGTTCTGTAAACAGTGTTCAGAGGGACCATATCCACTCTTGTCATATTATTTGCGATTGTAAAAGATGCATTTGCAATAAATTAAGCTTTCTGGGAAGGCAAGCCATATCAGAGCCAAATGACTGTCTTGGAACATGTGTGTGTTATCTCGGTTCATATCAAGTCCAAAACCAACTGAGAACCTTCCCGGCTTTGTAGGAGGGACGCGAGGACCCCTCTAGTTCCTTCCCAGTGTTGTATTTTATAGTTATGTTGACGTTTTCATCCCCTCCCTCTTGTTCAAGTTGGAAGTACCAGTGTTCTAAAAGAGGAGATGACATTTTTGTTGTTTTATGTTTTTAAAGACATATCTGTTTTATGTTTGAAAATAAAAATCTCTATTTTGGTCTATGAAATATTGTGTGGTTTGGAAATTCCTTTTCTGGGAAGGAAAGGGTTTGTCTGAAGAGGTTATAAGGAGAAAGATGACATGGTTAAGGCCAGTTTATTCTTAAATTCTGGCTTCCAGGCAGAATTAGTTCCTCATTTATGCAGAGGTTGAACTCAAGGCAGTAATAGCAGCACTTAATCCAATAAGAACATCAACTTGACCTGGGAGCATCTTCAAAAACATTCCCAGTATCTCCCCAGACCACCTCGGGTTGGGTCACAATCTTGGGTGCGGGATGGGGAGGGGCAAGGCTGAGTGGATTTTGAAAAGTCCAAAATGCACTCTGTGTAGAGAGACAGAGCCCCAAATAGACCCATGCACCAGCAAGGTGAAACGAGGCCTTTTCAGCCACTCACTCCCAACCCCAGGGATCAAAGCCCCACAGTGACAGATTGCTTAACAAACAGTTCTTAGGTTTGGGAATCTGATTTCCGAGCCCACGGTGCAGTGGACACTGCAAACAAGAAGGGGAGATGACTGTCCGATGCACAGGTAGGAAACGCCATCCCCGCGTTTGTGGAGAGGTCTGGGAAGCCGGCTGGCAAGCCCAGGACTCACAGCATGCTAACGAAGGCCCCTAACGAAGGCCCTGGCTTGCCCGAAGAGGAAAATTTATGTCCAGAATCTTCTGCTTACAGAAACACAGAACTATAAACTTCAGTTTAGATTGTTTTCTATTAGAAGAATTTAAAATAAAAAGGTTTTGCCTCTTACATCCTTTATTCCCCCAAATGAAAATTTTCTTAAAACCTGCCATTATTTTAATAATGTCTGTAACACTTTTCCCGGTTTTTCCCGTATCTGCTATCTTAATAAATCCTCTCAGTCTTTGGAAGAAGAAAGGGGAAGGGCCTCAGCTGAGAAGCCTTGTGTCTGTCCTTCCTCATGCCTTATGAGGCTGGTAAAAGGAAGAGACAGTTTTAGTCTCCACGTGAATCCAAGTGGTGTCCAGAACCTTCTAGAGTCGGGATCCAGTTCAGTGGCGCATGCCCTGCAGTGAAACACCATTCAAACCAGTCTTTGGGTTTTGATTTAGTGAAGCAGTTCTGCAGAGGGAGAGCAAAAGATGGAAAAGTCTGTTCTATCAGGAGGGGAGGAGCGGTCCTCAGTTTCCCCAGGCCGGCCTGGCTAACGAGAGGTGAAATGGTGAAGTCACATAGTGAGCTGGACCAACAGCAGAGTCAATTTCTATGCCAGCCTGCAGCAAGACCGATGTTTGCTACAATGAATTTGCAATTGAAAGAAGTGATTTTATCCAGCATTTCTGGATCTATCGTCTAAAGTCTTCGAGCAGTGCCCGATACCCTCACAGGAACCCTTGTGAACCGCACCACCCTCAAAAAGGAGGTACCTCACCTTCTGATTGGTTGCCCCCCAAATAAAGCATATTCTGTGAAGAAATACAGAATGTCACCTGCTGGGTGGGATACTCTGCCCTTTAGGTCTATATGGAATTGGTTATGGTGTTACTCTGTTTAGCTGATTTTAAGAAGCTTTAATCTGTTTAATGCAGAGATATGCCGTGTATCCTTTAAATTAACTAAACATAGTGTACATGTTTATTTCTACAACAGAGGCATCAGACCTTGGGGCAGGAACTTCAGTGTTAAAATACCGTTTCAGTAAGAAAACCAGATTTAGCCTTCCTCATTTTAATTTAGCACCTCTTGGGGAACCCAACCCACTGTGAAAGTAACATTAAACACACACACTGTTTCTAAATCTTTAAGGAGCTCATTCATATTCCTGGCTGGATGATTCATTCATTTTTATGACTGTGATTTTCTCACAACCAGGCATCCCATGGAAATAATTATCTTACCTCTGTTTTTATCTGTGGCTTCCAAACCCAACTGTGACAAGTTGAATTGGAGAAATTCATCATCTTNGCCTCTGTCTGTCCCACGATGAATAATGAAGAATTTGTTTTTAAAAGGGCATTGAAAACAAAAGCTCATGGTCTAAAGGCAAATCTTACAGCAGGGCATTCAGAGCCTTAAAGAACAGCCGGCAGGACTCAGCATCTCCCAGCACCTGCCTTTTGGTTGTCATGGTAACATCATAGCTGCTCACAGCTGGGTACCCGACCACCTTGTCCAGACAGAAGACAGCAATCACATGGGGGGAACTTAGTTTCCCCCAGGGATTCTGGGCTTCCTCTCTGGAATGCTTACTGCTGAGCTCAGCAACCAGGGACACCAGGCCAATCCATTCCCAGCACCTCTGCAGCCTCTCTTCCTGTTCTGGAAAAAGGGAGGGAAGGAAACATAAATAGAGGGTCTGCAATCTGGCCCTGACTCCTCCTTAAAGCCACGTGATGGAGTCATGATCTTCTGTTCAAATGCTGAAACCATAGCCCAGGGAGGGTTAGCATCCTGTCTCAAAGCAATCAGCTAGTTGGTGAGTGGTACATTGGGTCTTGAACCCAGGGATGGCTGGCTCCAAGCCCAGTGGTCTTTCTGCCACTGCATGCAACTTTGCTTTGGCCCCTGCTACTTTTCTTTCCTTGGTAGGCCACAGGCTGCTGCTGCTTAGGCAGCTGGGTAGTAAGTTGGCGAGCG
>NW_007726720.1:213211-218717 GCF_000696425.1 Galeopterus variegatus
TTTTTATCTGTGGCTTCCAAACCCAACTGTGACAAGTTGAATTGGAGAAATTCATCATCTTTTCGTGGAACCCCCTTGGTGAAAATGTTATTCACCTACTTAATCTTGTCAGCCTCTTCCGTCACTGTCTTGCCACCACTCCTGCAGTGCCTTTCTCTATCCTGCTCCCCCGATTATGCTTTCAGAGGAGCAACCTGACTTGCTCAGGGCTTCCACGGCTGGAATTTCGTATTGCAGTGGCACTTTGGCATGCATCCTGGTGCCTGCTCTCAGCTCCAACTTGATCTTCGCTGTGGCCTTCTGCTGCCCATGTCTAACAGAGGGTTTCTCTACCAGTGGAGATGAAGGGAAATTGCTCTAAATTGTTCTGAGACTTTGCGAGTTCTGAGAATTGCGAGTATGTGTTTCTCATCCTCGAGCATGTGCAAATAATAGAGTCCCTTTTCCTTTGGAATGAGGTGATGGGATAACAAAAAGAAAAATTAAAAAAATAATGCTAGATGCAATGTGGTATCCTGGATTGCATCCTGGAACGGTAAAATGACATTATTAAAAATCCCGAGGAAAAAAGTTGTAGATTCATGAATACTATTGTACTGG
Organism: Galeopterus variegatus; assembly: GCF_000696425.1. Taxonomy (NCBI): domain Eukaryota; kingdom Metazoa; phylum Chordata; class Mammalia; order Dermoptera; family Cynocephalidae; genus Galeopterus; species Galeopterus variegatus. The sequence goes on from NW_007726720.1 coordinate 213,812, forward strand.
TGTTAATTTCTTGGTTTTGACAAACATCTCATGGGTATGTAAGATGTTAACATTAGAGGAGACTGGGTGAAGAGTAATGGGAACTTTGTGCTATATTTTTCAACTTTACTAACATTATTTCAAATTCAAATTTTATTTTTTTAAATATGGTTTTGTATAGCCTTGGAAACATAGGAGGATTCTCTTTAGCTCTTAGCTTGCTCCCTTAAAAAATGGTGGTGAATCTGTTCCAGGAACAGGCCTGGAGTCAGACTCATTAGTGTTTGGCTCTGAGCAACCTCATCCACAAGGCATTTGACCTTGGGAAAGTTCTTCCATTTTCCTGAGTAGTTACCTCAAGGGGATGTGGTTGTGAGGATTAAGTGAGACAGTGTGTGCAAAAAGCTTGCACAGTGCTGGGCACATAGTGAATGCTCAGTAACTGGGAGCTATTTATTAAGCCCCGTCCCACTGCCTTCCTGCTCGTGCCAGGCAGGTTCTGAAGAACTGTCTTCCCTTAACCATCTGAGCTTGGATCTCTCTAGTATGCTTACTTTGACCGCAAAGTACTTCCCTGGAACTACTGCCAGGAGTGTGGGATTTCCCTTATGGACCTACAAGTGTAATGGGGAGACCTCTTAAGAGAAGATTCTAGAATCAGTCAGGGTTCAGTTGCAGACAACAGAATCCACTCTACCTAGTTTAAAGAGAAAAGGATTTACCGTGGAGTGTTAGTTGGCTCACAACATTGTTAAAGGAGTAGACTCTAACCTGAGATTTCAGGAACAGCTTCAGCCCCAGGACTGTGCTACCTTTTCCATGGCAGAGAAAGCTGCTGCCACAATAGGAAACCACTGCTGCTATTGACTAATGGGTCTCCTTGCCTCCACTGCCACCCACTGCAGCAAACGGACACCCCAGGTCAGGCTGTCTCCTCATTCACTTCCCTTTTGATGTGGATTAAATTGTGTACCCCAAATTTTATGTATTAGAACCTTAGTTCCCATAGTAACTGTTGAGGGTGGGAAATCTTATTATGGTAATTGAAAGGTGGGGCCTTGAAGAGATAGTTATATTCTGAAAACCATGCCCTAATGAATGGATTAATAGTGGTGGTAATGGGTATGGTTCTGAGGGCTTTAAAAAGAGAGCACATGAGAGTCTCTCTCTCTCTGCTCCACCATTTTCTGCCATGTGAGACCCCTGTATTGCTGTAAAGCCCCCACCAAAGAAGACTTTCATCAGATGTGTTCCCTGGACTTTGGACTTCCCAGCCTCAGAAACTATAAGCAATAAATTTCATTTTCTTACCAATTACCCAGTTCCAGTTATTTTGTTATAAGCAACAAAAATGGACTAATACAGAAAATTGATACCAAGAGTGGGGTGTTTCTTACAACAAATACTTGAAAATGTGGAAGTGGCTTTGGAAAGGGTATTGAGGAGAAGCTAGAAGAATTTGGAGGAACAGGCTGAGAAAATCCTAGATGCTGATGAGGAAAGTTTGGAATGTCTTAGAGACTGATTAAGTGGTGGTGACCAGAATGCTGATAGAAATATGGACAGTAAAGACCATTCTAAGAAGGTCTCAGATAGAAATAAGGAGTTTATTGGAAACTAGGGCAAAGATCACATTTGCTATGGACTTGCAAGGAACTTGGCTGCATTCCGTTTATGCCCAAAAGTTTTATGGAATGTGGAACTTCAAGATACTGACCCAGGGTATCTGGTGGAAGAAATTTCTAAGCAGCAAAGCATTCAGAAAGTCACATGGCTGCTTGCAACAGCCTACACTGAGTTATAGGCAGAACACAAAGGTAGAATTTATAATTCAAAAGAAAGCAGAGGGCAAAAAAACTGGAAAACTTTCAGCCTGGCCATGTGATAGAGAAACAGAGATGATTTTCAGGAGAAAAATGCAATGGTGCAGTCCAGCAACCGTTCGCTAAGGAGATTAATACAGAAGAGGGATTATGAAGAAAAGAGGGAAAAGACCATGAAGACATTTCAGAGGCTTCCTCTTCCATTATAGGCCCATAGGCCTAGGGAGACAGAATGGTCTTGGGGAACAGTCCTGAGGCACCCTCCATTGGCCCACTGCCCATGACCACCTTGGAAAGCTGCTTCCAGCACCAGCACCCCAACTGCTTGAGCTACTTTAGCTGTAGCTTAATTGGCCCCAGATGTGGCTGGATCTGCAGCATTAGATGATACAAGCTGGAAGCCTTGGCGACATCCACATGGTGTTAGGACTTCAGGCTCACAGAATGCCAGAGCTGTGAAGTTGGGAGCCTCCATCCTTATTTCAAAGGACATATGAAAAAGTCTGGAGGCCCAGGAAGAGATCTGTCACAGGGGTGGATTCACTGCATAGAGCCTTTGCTAGAGCAATGCCAATTTCCTCAATGTGGGGTTGGAGTTGTAGCAGGGAAACCCTACCAAGGGGTTAGTGTAGCTGAGGGAGTGGGACCACCATGGAGACCCCAAATTTGTGGAGCTACCATCATGCAATGCCAGCCTGTGAGAGCTGAAGCATGGCCTCAAACCAGGAAAGCCATAGAAACGGAGCTGCTTGAGGACTTGGGGACCCAACCTCCACACCAGCCTGCCGAGGACATGGAACATGGAGTCAAGATACATGACTGGCCTGCTGTAAGATTTAATGCCTGCCCTGCTGGTTTTCAGACTTGTTTAGGACTTCTTACCCCTTTCTTTTGGCCTATTTCTCTCTTTTGGAATGGGAATATGTACCCTATGCTTGTGTCACCACTGTATCGTGGAAGTAGATAACTTGTTTTGACTTCACAGATGGGACTTTGAACTTTGGACTTTTCAGTTGAAACAAGTTAAGATTTTGAGAATGGAATGAATGTATTTACCTATGAGAAGGACATACACTTCAGGGGCCAGGGGTGGAATGATATGGATTGAATTATGTCCTCCAACTTTTATGTATTAGAAGCTTGATCTCCATGGTAATTGTTGAGGGTGGGAAATCCTATTATAGTAATTGAAAGGTGGGGCTTGAAGAGGTGATTAGATTCTTAGAATCATGCCCTAATGAATGAATTAATGATGGTCATGGTCATGGCTCTGAGGATTTAAAAGGAGAGCATGTGGAGTCTCTCTCTCTCTCTCTCTGCTTCTGCCATCTTACAGTGTGATACCCTGTGTCACAGAAGCCACCACCAAGGAAGACCTTCACCAGATGTGTTCCCTCGAGTTTGGACTTTCCAGCCTCAGAAACTGTAAGCAATAAATATCATTTTCTTACAAATTACCCAGTTCCAGGTATCTTGTTACAAACAGAAATGGACTAATACATCTTGCATGGTGAGTATCATGCAGGAGAATCTGAGCTGGAAAAACCTGGTCACATCCACACAGATGGACTGTTGGTGAGCATTCAAAGAGCACAGACATACCCTTACACCCAAGATCCATGCTGAAAGGGCTACCCACCTGTTTCTTCCTCAAACCTCCTTGTTATTAATCCCCAACTTTTTTCTTTCCAAGCCCTTGACTATCCATAAGCAAAGAATATTACTGGGTTCCTACTATGTTAGGAATAAATAAAATGGTGAACAAAACACACACCCCAAACCCTGCCTTCCTGGAGCTTTCTAGTGCTGGCTACTGCCCACTAAGCCATGTAGATCTGTACTCTTAGCCATTTCTCCTTCCAGGCATAATGGACTAGTACAGGTCAGTTCACAGTCTGCCCTCTGGGGGGACTTCCCTTCCCCACTGTCTTTCATCTCCAGCCTTCAGAGAAGCTATAATATCCTGTGGCACTATACTACTGTCTGGTTCCATCTTATCATGCAAGGCCACATGTAAACTTGGCTCAAATTCTTTACTCCTAAGACAACTGGTCATGGGGGACTCCAGGTAAAGCTATAGAGGGTGGGCTGAAGCTGAGGGTCTGTGTAGCAGAAGTAAGTGACTTGGGGGTGTGGACCACTGCTATGGTCTGAATGTTTGTGTCCCCCACCCCCCCAACACCAAATTCATATGTTGAAATCCTAACCTCCAAAGTGATGGATGGTATTAGGTGGCAGGGTCTTTGGAGGTGTTTAGGTTGTGAGGCTGGAGCCCCCATCAATGGAATTAGTGCCTTCATTAAAGAGACCCAGACAGCCCCCTCACCCCTTCAATCATTTGAGGACATAGAGAGGAGGCACCATCTATGAATGAGGAAATGTGCCCTCACCAGTCATAGAATCTGCTGGCAGCATCTTGATCTTGGATGTCCCAGCCTCCAGAACTGTGAGAAATAAATTTCTGTTATTTATAAACCATCCAGTCTATGGTATTCTGTTATAGCAGCCCAAACAAGCTAAGACACCCCTACACATGCCACTAATAGGGTGACCAAATGGGACAGTGGTCAAGGATTGCAGGCCTGGGCTCTCATCCAGCAAGTGGACCATGGCATTGGATCAGACGGGGGGAAAGGGAAGGGGGTCCCACTCAAGGAAGGACTGGACAAGCTGCTGGTGAGGTCCTTCTGGCTGACGTGGCTCCAGCTGACGTGGCTGGGGCCCCCATGAGCAATGACCTCGCCAAGTGTTTCTCTCCACTGACTCATCTTGGCACCTCCTGGGAGGATACTCTCCCTCTGGCCACACTCTGTAGTGGAGCTTCACCCACCTGAGATTCCAATGTCACCCAAGGCTGATTTGTGACAGCATTTCCACCCTTCCCATGGAACACCTACTACTCAGTCTTTATTAGCTCCTGTTCTGTTCTCTTTCTGCGGCTTTGACCTTCCTGGGCTGGCTTCTGTTTTGGGTTCCATAAATTGAGATTCGTCTGCTTGTTTCTTTTTTAAAATTATTTTTAATATGTTTTTTTATTTTATCATTGCACAATGTAAACATTTTTTTGTGGCCCTTTGCCAATTTCTCCCAAACCCCCTTTCCCT
>NW_007726720.1:219457-231775 GCF_000696425.1 Galeopterus variegatus
TTGTTTCTTTTTTAAAATTATTTTTAATATGTTTTTTTATTTTATCATTGCACAATGTAAACATTTTTTTGTGGCCCTTTGCCAATTTCTCCCTAACCCCCTTTCCCCTTTCCCTACCCCTTCCCCTCTCCCTTCCCACCTCTGGTGTCCTCAGTTTCCTTCTCTCCTTCTGAGAGTTTAAGGAGTTATTGTGATTGCTGTGTCTTTCTTTCTTTCTAGTTCAGCTCCCACTTATGAATGAGGACACGCGCTATTTGTCTTTCTGTGCCTGGCTTATTTCACTTAACATGATTTTCTCTTGTTTGTTTCTATGCTCTCATCCTCCAGGACAAGGGCAGACAGGCTGGCCAAATCCAGCTGCTACCCAGTTTTGGACAGCTCAAGAAAATAAGAGTGATTTTTAAACTTTAAATGATTACGTGTTAAATGGTTATATAAGTACCTACAAATATCTTCAATAACACAATTGTCCTACAAAGGTCTAAAATGTTTATTATTTGATCCTTCGCAGAAACGTTTGTCAGCCCCTGCTCGAGGACATTCCTTGCACGACTTCCCGCCTGGTTACTCCATGTAAACAAGCTGTTCACCCCTGAATAACAGCAAGGTCCATCCACATGACCAGCTCCTCAGCAGGCTGGCCTGACCTCCTTGAAGGGACCAGGGGGAAAGTACATTGGATTGGGAGTCAGAAGAAATCAGTTCCAGTTCCAGCACTGGTCACCAACTTGCTGTGTGACTTTTGGTAAGTCACATCCCTTCTCTGCCCCTCAGATCCCTCTCTGTCAAACAGGGAATTTGGACGTGAATCATCTTGGAGCTCTCACACAGCAGTGTCATCCCTCCTCAAACCGTTTTCCAACATAACCACGAGCAAGGAGACCTTGGAGAGAACAAGACACCAGGCTGTTCCCAGAAACCCAAGGTTGGAGCCAGGATTAATGGATGCCAGGGCATGGATGATGAGCTATGCAGGCACATTCCCACGTTGACACAGAACACGTACTATACACTGTAGACACACACACACATACGCCAACACCTGCATGCATGCACACATACATCAAACATGCGCCACACACAGAGACACAGACACACACCAAAGACACATGCACACACTTGCACGTGTATATTGTACACACCTGTGTAAATACACACATATGCCACACACACATGAAATGCACCACACACAGAGGCACACTCACCAAACCACACACACAGACATAATTACCCATCAGACACACACAGACACACATCATAGACACATGGACATGCTTGCACAGGTACATCACACGCACTTGCACGTATGCATGCACATACCCCCCCACACGCACACGTATACCACCCATACACACTACACATCACACACAACAAATAGACAACACAGAGACACATACAGACATTTACCACACAGAATGACCATGCATGCAAACCACAGCCACAGACACACAGAGACCCACATCCACACACACACAGCTCTCTCAGTAGAGCCGTGTGACTGTGTTCCATGGGTCATTGGATTGAGAGCCCCACCAGACCTCTGGGGGCACATCCCTGGGGAATCCCTCTTCGACTCTCGGTCTGATTAAGTCAGCTCTTCAGAAACCGGAAAATTAAATTTGGGGCCATTTCTCTGTTCCGGATATTGTACATAATTTGAGGATTACTCTGGGCAAGGAAAGGAGAATAGACTCTTTTCTTTTTTTAAAACTGGGTTTGAAAAGGAAAACACTGTTGTGCAGGCTAACGAGGATTTGATGGGCAAGGTCAGGAGAAGGAGGGGTTTGGAGCACCAGGGCCAGCTTCGAGCATGCAACAGGCCCTGCTTTTAGGGGTCATGCAGGGGATTGGTGATGTGGGGGCTATAAAGAAAAAGATTGCATTTAATTAAAGAAACATCTTCTTACAATCATGTTTTTGCTGAAAGGCATGATCGACCCTGACCAAAGGCCCAGGAGGCCAAACACAAAATGTGTAGTCTGTGGTTGCCAGAATCTCCCCCATAAGCTACGTTTTAACATGTGTCTAAATCTGAATTTGTCCTGGAGTTGGGGAAAGTCAGGGAGGGAGCTCTTTACTTTATGGGTAATGAAAACCAGGCTTAATAAAGTGATAAGGCACCATTTACAGTTTGCTGGGTACTTCTGCCCAAGTTCATTGGATTCTTATCATAGATGTCGAAGATTTGATTGTGTCTATTCTACTGAAGAGGCAAACAAGGCTGAGAGAGGTGGAAAGGCTACCCCAACATCACAGCCAGAAAATGACCTGATAGCCCTCTAACCCTGCCCTCCTGTGATCTCTTATGAGACCAAGACCCTGCAGCACAGCAACAAAGCAATCCCACTCTTTGTGTCTCTTCAATCTGCAACTCCAGGACGATTAGGTGCAGACCTGATATTGGGTGCTGCTAAGAGCACTGTGTTAGGAAGGACTCCAAGGTGGTGATCAAGGGAAGAGCTGCATGATCTCTGGGCAATGTCTCCCATGGCGGTGGTGGAGGTGCATGCTAATCACCTTTCTGTTAGCCTGAGTTACTTTATCTATAAAAGTAAGAGAATCGCCATCAATCTGGGTCCATAAACTCACATGTGTACAGAACCCAGACAGGAAACGCACATGAGCAGACTGGACCAAGCATAAAAAATACCGTGAAGAAAGTGCGGGGGCTCTGTCCAATCGTTGCCATGTGGGTTACTGAGTTGACAGTTTCTCAATCATTCAATATTTCAGATTTTAATGTTTAAAAAAAGACATTTTAAAGTGGCAACTAATTTGAATACTTAAAACACATACCTGTGCAAAGTGTGTGTGTGTGTGTGTGTGTGTGTGTGTGTGTGTCTTCAGGCTGGATGCAGCCCACAGGCCATTGCTTTGCAAGCACTGGTCTAAATAATCCCCAAGATTCCTTTCAGTTCAAAAATTCTAAAATTCTGTGTGGGATGCAGATCCTCAGGCCATGTGCACTTGAAGTGTTTCTCAGTGGACCCACAGTTCTCAACTTGGTCACTCACCCCCTTGCCCTGAGACCGGTTAGCACCCGCTGTGTGCCTATTGGCTTTTATATACATCATCCCCTCGTGCTTCACAATGAATCTTCCAGCTGCCTTGTCTCCCTTTTTTTTTTTTTGCAGCTGAAGACACAGGCTCAGAGAGATTACTAACTTGCCCAGGGTTGCAGAGCACATAACCAAATCAAAATTTACTCCTGGTGAATGTTTCAAGCTTTGGGGTTTTGTAGGTGGAAGATCCATGACATAATTAGCACTCGTGGAAACACAATGATAAATGCACAAAGCTTGCGAGGACTTGACCCCAATATCACATCTAGATCCACCGTGGCATTTCCAGTGTTCCTGAGGATTGCAACTTGATCCTCTTCAATGAATCACCCAGCAGGCGATATGGGGCTGGGCCGGTACCTGCAACCCCTGGGTGAGCAGTCCCTTGGCGGCCATCCAGCCCATAAATTGTCCTAAAGGGCCGCCTGGTTTTGGCTGTTGGTGGAAGGTGGGAGAGACAGAGAGGCCCTGAAAGCCAGTGTCTTTCCCATCTGTTCCCTATTATGGTGCTGTTAAATATTTCATGCTCTCCATTGCACCAACAAGTAAAAGCAGAACTAATCTCTTTGTTGAAGAGACTGATATCACTGGTGATTAAATGACATACTTATTTTCTCATAACTGGAGTGGACTGACTGGTTCTGCAAGAGGTTTAGAAAGAGAACAGCATCTTGATACCGATGGAGGTAGAAAAAAATGACAGCTCTAGGGCTAGGAAGGAGAGACGCTTTACAATGGTCTCAGCCATGCTTAGAGATGAGAACCTAGAGGAGGCAGAGACTTCGTGGGTGTCCATCCATCCATCCACCTATTATTTTTTTATCCCTATTGCTGGAAGGGGCCCACAAGCCAGGGGATGCACGCGGCCTCTAGAAACAAGAAAAGGCAAGGAGCAGATTCCCACCTCCAGCCTCCAGAGGGAACACAGCTCTTCTGAGACCTTGATTTTAGCCCCATCAATGGACTTCTGACCTCCACATCTGCAAGTTAGTAAATTTGTGTTATTTTAGGCCCCCAAGTGTGTGGTAGTTTGTTATAGCAACAACAGGAAATGAATACACAATCTCATAGAGTCACTGTCAGCATTAAAAAGGCATTTAGCTCAGTGCCTGGCCTATAGTAAGTGCTGAGAAAACAGCAGTTGCTTTTATTTTAGTGACCACTCTTACGATGGGCCAGGGGGATGTGGCCCTCATGCTTTAGAGAGCCATCATTCTGGTGGGAGGCAAGAGCATGTGCATAACTTGCAGGGCCTGGATAAAGGGGAAGGGAGAAAGAAGCCCTGGGATTGCATAGGGCTGTGGCTTTGCTGCAAGATTCACGCACCATGCAAAGCACTGAGACTCGGGGACCTTGCAAGCACTGGGTTACAGAAGGAGAGGGGCTGCGTTAACATCCCCTCCTAATGTCAGGGTGACGTCTGAGCATCTTAGCCAGACTCAGAGCAGATCGCAGGCCTGCTAGAGAGGGGTGGCTTATGCCTGCTGGGGGCCTGGTTCTTGGGCGCCACGCAACCAGGCTTCCGGGCAGTTCGCACATCCTCATGTGTGGACATACGTAAATCTTATTTAATCCTCGCAGTCATTCTCTCTTGCTTTTTAAGCACTAGTTTTGTTTCAAAATGGCAATAGCTAAATTTCTTCTGATTACAAATGTAATGAATGCTTATTGAAGCAAATTCGGTAGACAAAGAAAGTGTGATTCTGTTATTTCTTAAAAGGATACTTGTGACTGATGGATTGATTATGATAATAGTCCCAAATCTCCACTCCTCCCTCTGTCCGCTCCCTTGGCATGTACTTTATCAGGAGCCGCCACTTCGGGTGAGGCACTCTCCATGCCTTGGCTCTGGCCTCAGCCATGTGACTTGTTTTGACCAATGGGATGCTAACAAGGGTGATGGTCAGCAGAGGCCTGAAAGCACCTGTACCTCTGCTCCCTCCATGAGAACAGGCCTCAACTACCAGCTGGAGGATGAGAGACATGTGGCCCCATCGCCAGCCTTGTTCCAGTTGAGAGCTGGCTAACATTGGACCTGTAAGTAAGCCCAGCCAAGACCAAAAGAACCGCCTAGCTGAGCCCAGCCTAAACAACTGACCTACATATTCACGGGCTAAATAAAATGCTTATTGTTTTAAGCCACGGAATTTTGAGATAGCTTGTCACGTACCATTATTGTTATAATAATTAGAATAATAATTACAACAACTACCAATCATGTGTACTGAAGATTTATTATGTGATGGGCTTGACACTAAACCCTTTTTAGACTTCAGTGTTTCTTACTGACATACCTGGGTGAGAATTGCCTAGAAGTTTGTAAGAATATCCCAGAGCCCCAGCTTAGTTTTACTCAATCAGAAAGTCTGAGGAGGAACCTGAGAACCTGCATTGTAACCACCTCTCCCTTGATTCTTGTGCACTGTATGACTGGGAACAGTTCACGCATATTATCTCATTTCAGTTCCACAGCATCCCCTCAAGGCACAGATCCTCATATTAAGGCTCAGAGAAATTAAGTTCTCTAGCTCAAGGTGGAGCTGGAACCTGAACCCTAACATTGTGGTAGTGAAAGCTCAAGCCCTCAGCCAGTCACCAGATGCACTGGCTGTGGTCAAGGGCTGGCTCCATACATTTCCTGACAGTCTAGGGGCTGCCCCTGGGGACCAGTGCTAAGTGTTGTTCTGGGCTCACCTGAAGCTGGGGCTGCTCCAGGCAGAGGTGAGAAGTGGCAGGGGACTGAAGTTTGCTTTCTTTACTAAAATGGAAATTGTTGTTAAATAAGAGCATAAATATTTAATTACCCATAGTGACTAGCCTTTGCACAACAATCTCCAGTCCAGATTCAATATGAAGCAAGCTTAACATAAACACGACACCTGGTTCCTGTACCTTCTGGACTAAAGTCAGCTGTTAGTGCTCACTCACCCCAAGGCGGGCTTCCCATAGTCTGCCCTGAAAAGACTTTTACTTTGTCCTCCCCATGGTGTTTCCAGGTGAGGGAAAGTGCCAGGTAGCTGTCCGCAGCTTTCCCACGCCACTACCCTTTCTGCTGCTAAAAGCCCTCCGAGCACAGTCCTCTGTCTGGGCAGAGGTGATGGTGGCCCCTGTTCCCTGCACATTGGCTGCTCCTCATCGCTGCCCGTGTGAGTGGGAAAAACACAAACTGTGTTTTTCTATTCTCATAGCACAGCAACAAGCAACACAGACCGCCTTGAAGTCCAAATGTCTGGGGACAAGGGAAGGGGTGACGAGATATGAAAGCAGAAAGGACAACAGCCAGATCATGAATGGGGAAATAATGAAAATAAAACAACAGTAGTGGTTATAACAGCTAATTCTTACTTCGTGCTTGCCATACGCGAGGTGCATACGACATATGCATGTGGCATATTAACTCAATCCCCACAGTGCCTTTATGAGGCAGGCACTGTGATTCCTATTATAAAGATGAAGAAACTGAGGCTGCCTTGGTTCCTGCTGTTTCTAAGCCAGATCTTCCAGCCTCTTGCTGTTTTGGAGGAATGTCCCCCTACCTCTACTGTATCCTTCCTTCTTATACATTCCTTTTGGGGACTTGTCTTAGTCCGTTTTGTGCTGCTATAACAGAATAGTGGAGACTGGGTCATTTATAATAACAGAAACGTATTGGCTCATGGTCCTAGGGGCTGGGAAGTCCAAGATCAAGGTGACGACCTTCTTGCTGCATCATCATGTGGCAGAAGATGTCACACGGTGAGAAAGACAGGGAAGGGGGCTGAATTCAACCTCTATCAGGAACCTACTTCTACAACACATTCGTGAAGGCCTAGTTCTCATGACCTCATCACCTCCTAAGGGCCCACCTCTCAACCCTGTTGCACTGGGGATTAAGTCTCCAGCACTTAACTCTGGGGACACATTCAAACCACCACAGGAATGTTGGCCACAGCTGACTTCTGTGCTAGCTGCCCAAGGCCCTACCCAGCACAGGCAAGTGCAGGCGTCGCCGTTTGTCCCACTCATGTGTCTTTGTTTACTTTCTAGCACGTGAGTCTGCTTCCTAAATCCCAAACCTTTTGGCCTCCAGATCCCTCTAAGCCTCAACAGGGACAATTTCTCCTTGTGCTGGGGTCATTTGGCAATGTCTGGAGACATTTGTAGTCATCACAAGTGGAAAAGGGGTGTAAATGGCATCTAGTAGGTAGAGGCCAGGAATGCTGCTAAATGTCCTACAATGCACAGGATGGTCTCCCATGACAAAGAACTGTTTAGCTCTAAAAGCCAGCAGTGCCAAGGTTGAGGAGCCCTGATCTAAGCCTGGGGCCCAGCTTTGTTCTTGCCCAACTTGTATCTGGCACCTAATATGAGGGTCCTATTTCTGAATTCCCCTTTCAACTAGAACCCTGAAAGCTCATTCCTGCTTCCACCGAATGCCAATAACCGCCTTTGGGCACCCTGTGGCTCTTTGTTGATCCTGACAATTTGCCTGGTTGGCCACCTGCTTCCTGTCACCATTGCCACATGTCACCAACCATCTGGACATCCTCCCACCACCTGTAGCAGGTCCAGCCCACCCACCTGCCCTCCCACAAAGTGCAAACTTGCCACATGGGCACGACTGCACTCAGGTCTTGGCCAAGACCAACTGCAGCCACCATGCTCTGCCAAGACACAAAACAGATCCCCACCACAGCAAGGTCCTCACTCCAGGACACAGTGTCCAGCCCAGACAGAACACCACCCACCAGCTTCCTGCTGAAGCCATTCAGTTTATTTCCCAGGCATCCAGAGGCCCAATTCCCTGGAGTTCCAATGCGGGGGCGAACCTGGCAGTAGACAGAAAAAAGCTCTGTGACCCATGCCTAAAAATAAAAATATTATTCAATTGTCATGTCTGACAGACTGAGTGCCTGATGCAAAAGCAAACCCATGGCAACCGGTATATGTATTGGAAACCTTTTCATTTGAATGGATTAAATGGGATCTAGGCTAGGCCTTTGGGAGAGGGAGGGTTTCTCTGAGCTCAGCTCTCGGGTTTCTGGGCTGGGCTGGGGTTGGCTGTGGTTATGTGGGAAGGAGAGGGGCAAAGGGCCCACTCAGCTGCTCTCATGTGTTTGAGCTTCCACTGACTTCTTGGGATGGCCCCTCTCTTGAGTGCAGTGCAGCTCTAGAAGTGGACTTCCACTAGAATGGGGGGACCCCGAGGTAAGTAAACACAGACACTTCATTTGAGTCCCCAGTTAAAGCAAGCCTCTTTCCTTTTTCATCCATGTGAGAATCTGGGCTGTGGATTAGCCAGACACAACTACCTCTTTGTTCCCCCAAATACTTTCTCAGCTTTAGGTCTTGCTTCTTAATCTTTGCCTTTTCTGAAAATTCCTTTCCTCCTATCTCTGAACCCCTAAACCTGATCCATCCTTCTGGACCCAACTAAAATGCCACTTCCTCCAGGAAGGATTTCCAGCCAGCCCTTTCTCAACCATTGCAGGTGACAGTGGTCTCTGTCCACCCATCATTCCCACAGTACTTAATCAACATCATATTGGACCCCTTAGCTTGGCAGGGTGGGTCCAAGAGCAAACAGGACAAGGAGTCAGACAAACCAGCTCAAATCCTAACTCTGCTCCTAAGTAGTTGTTGACCTTGAGCATTTAACCTTCCTATGCCTTAATTTTCTCACCTATAAAGTGGACCCAAAGCATACCCTGTAGGGCTGTTGAAATCTTAAAATGTCAAGAATTTAGGGAATTGCCTGTACACTGCAGCACCCTGAAGTTGCTGGCTGTCATTGTCCCCAGCTTCAGGCAGGAAGGGCACGTGCTCTGCAGTCAGGCCCAGAGTGGAGGCCTGGGTTCACTGCTTAATCAATTTCAGGGGTTGAATTGTGTCCTCCAAAAAAGATAGATTGAAGTCCTTACCCCTGGTACCTGAGAAGTAACCTTATTGGATACAGGGCTATTGCAGATGTAATGAGTTACAATGAGCTGGGCTCTTAGTCCAACATGCCTGGCGTTCTTATAAGAAGACAAAGTGAGGACCTGAGAAGATGGCCACATGACAATGGGGGCAGAGGTTGGAGTCTCGCATGCACATGCCAAGAGGTGCCAGCGACTGCCGAAAACCACCAGAAGCTTGGAGGGAGGCATGGAATAGATGCTTCTTCAAGGCTCTCAGCAGCAACCAGCCCTGCTGACACCTTGATTTTGGATTTCCAGCCTCCTGAACTGTACGAGAATAAATCTCCGTTGTTTTAAGCCACCCAGTTTGTAGTAATTTGTCACAGCAGCCCTAAGAAATTCAGACAACAGGTGATTGCCTTTCTCAGCCTAGGGTTCCTCAACTGTAATCTAGGGACTAAGGGAGAAAATAGATGTGAATGCGTTGGACACCTAGTAGGTGCTGAATTAATACAATGGAATCTAAAACTCAGTCACCATCAGAGAAAGGACTACAGAGGTGCGGAGCTATGTGCACTCCCAGCCTCACCTAGAGGGAGGCAACGTGGGCCCTGGGTGAGAAATCCAATCGGCAACATCTGCTTTTGTGTTTCCACATGACTTTGTGCTCTGCCACCTTTCATGAAGGCTGACAACATACTAGAACACTAGCCAGACGATAAGATGGAAAAAGAACGAGCCAGAGAAGTACAGACAGAATAGAAATGTGAGGCAGTGGACTAAACATCTCTGAATAATCCAGAAGTCCCACCAACCTGCACCCCCAGATGAGAGGTGCAGAGGTCATCTGCTGCTTTTATTTGTCCAACACCCTTCCCACAACTTCTTGAAATAGGATCCTCCTTCCTTGAACTGCCCTGTCCTCTGTGCATGTGACTCTAGTGCAGCTGCCCCTCAGCCCTTGGTCACAAGGGTAAGCACATGACCCAGGCCCAGACAGCCAGAGCCTCCCATCTCTGTGGCCTCAGTAATGGTGATAACACGGGAAACACAGCCAAACCATTTGACCAGCCCAAGCCGGGATTCAACCTGTGGAGGCTGGAGGAAGAAGACCTCTCTTACCTCCCAGCTGCCTAAGCTGGGACGCCACACACCGGGAGGTGTCTGCAGCTGGGACCCTTCCTCCCCTTGCTGCAGAGAGGAATTCAATAACTGGGCCCTCCCAAAGAGAGAAGCAGAGGGGGACACAGAGACAGACAGAGAGAGAGAGAGGGGCCAGATGACATTATTTTAGTCCCTAGGCCAGCTCCACGCATGGGCTTCCCAGTCCATTTATATGAGCCAGTAAATTCTCTTTTTTATTTTAATCAGTTTGAGCTGAGAATCTATCACCCACAAATGAAAAAGTCCTGCTCAATCCAGGAGGGTTGTAGACATGAGGGGGGATCATGGGGCCTCTCTGGGAGCAGCCCCAGGGTGCATAGAGAGGGCCAAAGAAAGAATCATTCTCTGCCCGAGGACAGGCACAGTGACAGTCTTGTCTGGGTGTGTTTGGAGGAGCTCCCGGGGTGGGAGTCTTTTCAGAAGTGCTTGCCTGGTCATCCGTTAAGGAGGCCTCAAACCCACCTTTTATGCCTCCTGCCCAGAACGGTCACCTTCGCCCCAGGCTGGACTTTTGCCCACTCGCCGTTGTAGTTAATGGCTTGCCTCGTGACTCAGCTGCCCTGGAAGTTTCCATATGGAATCTTCTTCCGCAGTCCCCAAAAGGGGCCAAGTGACCCACCACCTGTCAGAGCTGTTTGGATTCTTTCTGTCTCTTGAGGATCTCAACCAAGTGAAGCAGAGACTGTGGACATGTAGAGTGTATCCGAGTCAGCCCCTGGACCAGCCAGAGCCCCGGCAGGGGCAGAAACCGAAACCATGAGCAGCCACCGTGAGCAGCCTGCAGAGGGGGTGGAGCCACCAGGGAGAAGCAGTTGAGCCTCCACGTGGCCTCTGAGAAAACGCCCCTTGATGTCTCTTCAGCTCCCATGAGGCCCAGCCGACCTTCCCGCACCTCCTTTCTGGGAGATTCCCTTGTGTCCTTCAATATCCTCTCTTTTACTTGAGTTCCTTGGATGGGGTTTGTGCTCCTTGCTGCTGAGACCTAATGGCAACACCTTCACCTGCCCTAGTCAGAAACCAGCTCTGCCTGATTTAAGCAAGAGGGAATTTATTGGAAGGCCTGGGCAGCTAAATTTTCTGGCTTGGAATAGACAGTGCTGGCTGCTCAGAGGGTTTGGGGAGCACGAGCTGCTCAGTGATCTCCCTGGGCACTGAGTGGAATAGATGAATTCCAGCCAGATTCCCAATCTTAGGGCACATATGCCACCAAAGACTCAGAGACCCAGCAGAGTGGGTCCAACTGGTCTACCTTAGACCGTGCACCAACCCATCGCCTGTGCCTGGTGGTGAGGGTGAGGCTGTGGCCTAAGGTGCTCTTGAGTGCCCTTAGGCTTCTATTGTGGGATGGGAGGTACATGGACTTATATCTGAGCAATAAAGCCCAGGGTTGGCGAGAGCTGAGTTCCCCAAAGGAAGAGGAACAGACGCTGGGAAGCCAAAACATACACACAGATGAAGCCGCCCAGACCTGGCCCAACTGAGAAGGAAGTGTTCAAGACACAGGGCTTGTGCTCCTTGTGACTAACACATAATGGTGCCACCGTCTTCTTTAGGAAGGGTGGGCAGGAATCCATGCAGAGACCTTCCAAGGGAGCAGGAGGGGAAAGATTCAGAGCACAGAGGGAGGGATTGGCCCCTGCATAGAGGAGGGACGCCTTTTCTGCTATGACAGGTGGGAGGAAGGAGCAACTGCTGGACATAGGCTGCAGATCTGCAGGGGCCACATGTGAGGGACACGCACAGGAGCTCCCCCCATTTTTTTCTTGAATTAGATGTCAAGTCTGTTCCTGAAAGTGGAAAGGCTGGGAGGCATGGTCCTGGGAGACTCTGTGGCAGAGGGATCCAGAGAGCCACCGTGCAGACAGGCGGGAGGCTGTGGTCAGGGAGGGGTACCGCGATCTCCTGTGTGATGGCAGTCTCGGACTTGAGGGGGCAGTGGGTGGCCAAAGTGGGGAGTGGGCCTCCAGGAGCATGTTCTGGGGTCATGCATGTTCTCCCTGAAGCCCTCTGGAGAATGGCAGGCCTGGGAAGGAAGTGAAAGCTGGATGCCAGGGGCCACAGAGCTCAGTCGGGGCCCATTCCAAATCCAGGCTGGACTGCCCAGCAGCCGGCTGACTTCAGACTGGTCTTTTCACTCTTTGGAGTCTCAGGGTTTTTTTTTTTTTTTTTTCCTTTTTTTGTCTTTTTTCGTGACCAGTAACGGGATCGCAACC
>NW_007726720.1:232066-234104 GCF_000696425.1 Galeopterus variegatus
GTCTCTATATGGGATCCGAACCCTCGGCGGGAGCGCCGCCACGCTCCCAAGCACCGCACTCAACCGAGTGCGCCACCGGGCCGGCCCAAGTCTCAGGTTTTCTATTTGCAAAGTGAGATGTGGGAAGGAGGATGGGGAAAGCCCCTCTGAGGTGTCAATTCAGCTAAAACCTACCTAACACAGTGGAACAAGCCTCATGGAGCTCGTGGGTGTTGCCCAGAGGGTGAATAGCCACACCAAGGCCCTGGGGGATGGGAGCAGAAAGGCCACTGCCTGGGCCCTCTGTCCCCAGCTCACCACGCTCACACCCTCCCCTTGCTCAGGTCTCTGCCTGCTGTCCCCTTGTCCAGAGGCCTTCCTGACCACCCCTTTTCAAATAACACTAGTTGTCAGCCAGCTGATCTCCCCGTCTGCTGGGTTTTCCTTCACTGCTCATGTCGTCCCTTCACCTGCAGATCTTCCTGCCGTTACTCTGTGTCTTCCCACTAGATTGCAAGCCCTGGGAGGGCAAGGCCTTTGTTTTGCTCACTGGTGAGTGCCCAGAGCCTAGCACAGTGCCTGGCACATAGCAGGCCTCCAGGATTTGCTCTGGACAAGGCTGGAGGGCCATGGCGTAGGTTCAAGGAGGGGTTGGGGTTTTATTCCAACTCCAGGCCTGAGCCATTAGCAGATTGCCAGGGGCAGGGGGAGGGAGCAGACAGCATGTCTCACTCCGTCCTGCTGTGGGAGGAGGGCCAGGCACGAGTGGATGGGGGCTGAGGTGAAGCCAAAGAAGCTGTGAAAGGGGCAGGGCAGGGACAGGGAGCCCTACTCTGAAAAGCCCGCAAAAGGGGCCAGGAACAGGTAGAGGGAGAAGCGGTTTTTCACAAGGAGGGAAACTGAGTCCAACTCCTGGATACTTTAAAAGCAGCAGGGTCTCTCTCTGCCTTTTGCTACGAAGAAGCCACGCTGAGTGCCAGGTACTGATTCTGTGCTGCGCCTCCCCACCTTCGGTGTAATTATGCTCATGTTGCAGATACTCGACTTGAACACAGTACATGCAGTGGTGAAGAGCATGGAGCCAGACTGCCTGGAATCGAATCATAGCCCCAGGCTCACATGATGTGAGACTGGGTCTGAGGTACTTAACCTTGCCCTGTCTGGGAATCCCATCCGTCTGCACCATGGAGGTGACATCAAGAGCATCTGCCCTATAGGTTTATTGTGAGCGAGCATTAGATAAAGCAGGATGAGGAAGGCCTTTAAGGAGTTGGGAGGACAAGCAGGGGAGTAAGGCTTCCAGGGGAGTAAGGAAGCCAAGGTTTTCATGAGTGAGTGTCACAGAGTAAAACAGGACAAGGCCTGAGGAGGGGCCACAGACTTAGAAAGCAGCCTATTATGCCTGGTCAAATTTTTTAAAAAGGCAGGTGACTGAATATTTTTGAAAACCTTGGGAAGGGAGAAGACTCCCTCTGCTTTTTCCTGTATCTGCAGGTGGGTTCCCAGGTCTCAGTTTCCCCAGCAGGTCTGCATTGGAGCATGCAGGGTAACATACCACCCAGGTTGGCTCTACCTGACACAGGATTCTCTCCCGAAGACTCCTTCTAATGCATACGGGACAGGACAGCCTCGGCTCTGCAGGAAACTGAGGAAGGGCCAAGACTATTCCGGATGCAACCGAACTCATAGTGGAAACGGAATCAACTGAGTTCACCCTGAACCCGCCTCCACTCGTGCCCACCCATGAGTTTCCAAGAGCATGTGCTGCAGGGTGATTGCTCTTGCAGGAAAAAATGATAGACCTGGAGACATTTGAGCATCCTGACCTTGGGTGGGGTTCACACTGTGGCCTCCAGAGTCTCCAATCCTGGAAGCTTCCCAAGACCAGGGTCTCCCCCAAAGTCACCCTCAGGGGCCCTCCCTCCACAGACCGTGTCCAGCTCTTTGCCCCTTCACACCACCCTCTACCCTCTCTCTTGCATGACAACTGACAATCACGTTGCATCTCACCCTCCCAAAGCTCTCTCAGGTCCATTCTTTCATTTGCCCTTCTGTCTCA
>NW_007726720.1:234181-238125 GCF_000696425.1 Galeopterus variegatus
ACAAGGCCTGAGGAGGGGCCACAGACTTAGAAAGCAGCCTATTATGCCTGGTCAAATTTTTAAAAAAGGCAGGTGACTGAATATTTTTGAAAACCTTGGGAAGGGAGAAGACTCCCTCTGCTTTTCCCTGTATCTGCAGGTGGGTTCCCAGGTCTCAGTTTCCCCAGCAGGTCTGCATTGGAGCATGCAGGGTAACATACCACCCAAGTTGGCTCTACCTGACACAGGATTCTCTCCCGAAGACTCCTTCTAATGCATACGGGACAGGACAGCCTCAGCTCTGCAGGAAACTGAGGAAGGGCCAAGACTATTCCGGATGCAACCGAACTCATAGTGGAAACGGAATCAACTGAGTTCACCCTGAACCCGCCTCCACTCGTGCCCACCCATGAGTTTCCAAGAGCATGTGCTGCAGGGTGATTGCTCTTGCAGGAAAAAATGATAGCCCTGGAGACATTTGAGCATCCTGACCTTGGGTGGGGTTCACACTGTGGCCTCCAGAGTCTCCAATCCTGGAAGCTTCCCAAGACCAGGGTCTCCCCCAAAGTCACACTCAGGGGCCTTCCCTCCACAGACCGTGTCCAGCTCTTTGCCCCTTCACACCACCCTCTACCCTCTCTCTTGCATGACAACTGACAATCGTGTTGCATCTCACCCTCCCAAAGCTCTCTCAGGTCCATTCTTTCATTTGCCCTTCTGTCTCACACCAAAGAATGTTGGATCCATGAGGGCTGGGACCAACAAATAGGATGCTGGGGCTGTGACAGAGTTGCTGGGCTGTGGGCACCCTGTGCTGGGGAGTAAGAGGTCAGGGCAGCTTCTAGGAGGAGATGATGCCTGAGCTGAACCCACTGGATGACTGGCATCTTGACGAAAGAAAATTTTTATGCATTCGTTACCTCGCCACATGTTAACGTGCCTCTTTGGGTTCTATAACAGAGAGAAGAATTGACAGCAGTCATAATTGCTGGTGGCCTCACTGTTTCTGACCAACTGCACAGTCCCAGGGGCTAACCAGAGGCTGTATGTGTGTGTTGTGTGTACACACTTATTTTAATCACATGAAAACTACTGGACAGTTCAGACTCCCTTTGCTCCAACACTGTCATGGACAGCTAATTGCTGGTGGCCTCACTGTTTCTGACCAACTGCACAGTCCCAGGGGCTAACCAGAGGCTGTGTGTGTGTGTGTTGTGTGTACACACTTATTTTAATCACATGAAAACTACTGGACAGTTCAGACTCCCTTTGCTCCAACACTGTCATGGACAGCTGAGAGTTAAGATGAGCCTTCTGCTCCCCCTGCCCAGATCTTTTCTAGGGAGGAGGCACAGACTCAGCCAGACCTGGGTCGAGTCCTGTCTTCACCACCTTTGACCTCAGCCAATCACTCTCCCCTGTTACCCCCTGGGGTCACTATGAGGACCCCGGAAGCCCTGTCTGTGAAAGCATCTAGTCCCATGCCAGGCTCATAGAAAGTGACCTATACATCTTAGTTTCCTCTCACTCTCCACCCTCCCCCCACCCCTGGCCCCAGCTTGTTTTTAAAAGTGGGGACTGTCTTAGCTCAATAGAAGGCAGCTTGGTGCCTGGCACAGAGACAGAGATGAACAAATGCTGGGTGACTCCAACTGTCTCCAGGGAGATAAACCACCCAGAGAACACAAGGTGATAAACTAATCCTGTTTTGGAGTCTTCTGATTTCCTAATTGTAGGGAAACTGTGATGCTAAACTTTGATTACCCTCTCATCTTCCCCAGTGGCTGTAAATCCTGCCAACCAGTTAACAGATAATAAATGTTTTTCTTGTGAAGTTTTAGCATTCTTCTGAACAATAAAGGTGACCCTTTGGCCTCACTTATCACTTTTCCTGATAAAGTCAGGCCTCAGAGATGGGCCAGTCTAGAGATCATAAAAACATCTGGTTGAAAGCAGACTATAATACCCATTCAAGACAAGGGCTTCAAACAGGACAGTTCCATGCAATAGAAAATCCCAACTCCATTTCCACCACCGGTAAACTTGCTTTGAAACTCAAATCTGATTTGGGCCCCAAAGGAGAAAATTAAAACCAAAAACTGAGACACGAATACCATATTTTGTTTGGTTTGGGTTTTTTGCATGTGTGGGAGCATTTTAAAAGAGAGAAGAAATGCAAATGTCTTCCTGTTAGGATTCTACTCTAAACAAGGTTAAGCTTCTCACTGAGCCATTGTTCCCAACAGCAAATTTTGTGACAAATATTGAAATATCTTACTGATGAGCATAAAGTTTCAGTTTTATGAACAGAAGAAGAAAAGTGAAATTTCCATAAGCAGAAGCTCTCTCTCTTGTTCACCACTGTATCCTCAGCCCCCAGCACAAGGTCTGGCTCACAGCAGAGGCTCACCAATGCTTGCCTAATCAGCAAATTAAGCCATAACCTCAAACATAATCGTAACCATCATAATCAGTTTGGCAAACATTTTGGAGTCACAATGCACTTTCACCCTGTCTCGGTCAGTTCAGGCTACTATAACAAAATACTATGCAATGGATGGCTTATAAGCAATAGAAATTTATTTCCCACAGTTCTGGAGTCTGGAAGTCCAAGATCAAGGCACCAGCAGATTTATGTCTTATAGACAGCTGTCTTCTCACTGTAACCTCACATGCCAGAAGGGGTAAAGGGTCTCTCTCAGGCCACTTTAATAAGGGCACTAATCTCATTCATTAGGGCTCTGCTCCCATGACCTCATCACCTCCCAAAGGCTCTATTTCCTAATACTATCACCTTAGGAGTAAGGATTTCAACATGTGAATTCAGGGGGTCAGGGATGGATACAAACATTCAGACCATAGCATACCCCTAAGTCAATGGAAAACCCCAAGGAGTTCAAGTCTGATATGGCCAGACTTCAGAACAGACACACATCCAAAGGAAAAACTTGGACACTTCAGTTTCCTATCAGGTCCCAAGTCAAAATCTGGCCAGCCCCGTATCTAGGCTGAACTTGTCTCCTTATTGTGGATTAGTTGTCTTCTCACACAGTGAATCAGCTGCCTTCAATTTATTATTTGTCAGTCACATGCAGGTATCTCACCTGCAGAAATGATTCTATGAGATTCCTAGGAAGAATCCAAAGCCAGAGCTCTATGCATCTCCAGCTGTCTAGTGCAGTGTGTTAGAAAGAGCACAGGACTAGACCCCACACTGAGAAGAAACTGCTGGAAGGGAATCAAAGCCGGGTAATAATGGGGCAATCAAGGTTATGAAGAGAAAGACCAGATAAGAGTAAGAAGAACAGAGTCAGGAAACTCAGACAGCTGGACACCATATTTTTTAATATTACATTAAAAAAAAAAAAAAAAACAGAAGAGCTTTGTGAACTTAGAAGAGTTATCTGAACAAGCCTTCTCCTAAAAGTTCAAGAAAATTAAATTAGCATAAAAATGAGCCATAGGAAATTATCAGGGAAAACATTATACTATGTTATTATAATAAAAAAGAGAATAAGAAAAAGGATATTTTCCCTTCAGACAGTGAAAGCACACCAGAAAGACATGTTCACAAAATAGATCAAACCGAAACCTACTATTTAAAAAAGCTAAAAGTTATCAATGATATGATACAAGAAACAAAAGAAAAATAGAAAGCAGAATTTCAAAAACAAATAAATGAGACAGAACTCAAGAATTAGAAACAAAAAAAAAATATTTTAGAAATGAAGATAAGGGCTGGCTGGTTAGGTCAGTTGGTTAGAGCATAGCCTTATAACACCAAAGTCACAGGTATGGATCCCCAAACTGGCCAGTCACCAAAAAAAAAAGAAAAAAGAAAGAAAAGAAAAGAAAGGAAAGAAGGAAGGAAGGAAAGAAGGAAGGAAGGAAGGAAGGAAGGAAGGAAGGAAGGAAGGAAGGAAGAAAAAACTAGATGAAACACAATAGCAAAAAACACAATTGAA
>NW_007726720.1:239038-258709 GCF_000696425.1 Galeopterus variegatus
GAAGGAAGGAAGGAAGGAAGGAAGGAAGGAAGGAAGGAAGGAAGGAAGGAAGAAAAAACTAGATGAAACACAATAGCAAAAAACACAATTGAAAATGCCATAAGAGAAATATAAGATAAAAAGCAGGTAAATTTTTTTAAATAAAAAATAAAAATCAAAGAAAGAGACAAAGATTTCAGAGGATGTGACAAATATTGAAAACAGGTAAAGAAGATCCAATATATGGATAATGGAGACCCCAAAAAACAAAATGAAAGCAAGGAAATAAAATACTAAACACTATAATTCAAGAACACATTTCTGAAAGAAAAGGAAAGATTTGAAAGTACATATTAAAAGAGCACACTGTCTACCTAAGAATATTAACTAAGAACAAACAACACAAAAACACAGTCTATTAAAATTACAGAGTTTAAGGGAAAATACTTTTGGGAGCTTAGGAACAAAGAGCTCCTTACTTGTCCAAAAAGGAAAGAAAAAAAAAAAAGAATAGACTGTGTCTGGCTAGGCTAAGGCCTGGAATCTTCACAGAACCAATTGTCTAGCTCTTAATACTGTTTGTGACATCAGTTGTATAGCTACTGGGCCACGCTAGTTGTTGGGCTCTTTTACCTGCTGACTGGGTAATCCTGCTGACTGGGCTGATTGTTGAGCTAAGGCTGGGTCTGGAGCCCACAGACCCCTCAAGCCCATTCACAGACTGGGTCACAAACCCTTCACATGCCAGGCTGGGTCCCCGGACCCCTCACACACCAGGCTGGCTCACCAGACCCCTTCACGCAGGTCTCTGAGCTAGGTAACTGGCCAAAACGTCCTTGGAGCCATAGGTTGGAAAGCATGGCTGTGCCAGGTGGATGCCTGAGGCAGAAGACACCTGCCTTCCTGCTTCACTAAAACTCTTTTCTCTCTCTCTCTCTCTCTCTCTCTGAATTACACAAGAATAGCAACAAAACTAGAAAGATACATTGGCGTGCATGAACACTAACTCCACACACGCACACACAATTTGCTTATAATGGATGTGCTAAACCACACCCAACAGGACCTGACCAAACTATTCTATTTTCCCAACAGACTGTATAGGAATCTCTCACTCTATTTCCACTGGAACTGGGATATGCTGATCCCTCCTGTCCATGCATGTCCAAACTTGAAACTCGTCAGCCTTTGGGTTCCAGGACTTTCACCAGAGGCACCACCAGCTCTCAGGCCTTTGACCTCAGACTGAGAATCACACCATTGGTTTCCCTGGTTCTGCGGCTTCCAGACTTGGACTAAGCCACACTACCAGCACTCAGTTTGCCGACGGTCTATCGTGGGACTCCTCAGCCCTCATAATCATGTGAGTCAATTCCCCTGATAAATCTCCTCTCATGTATTTACATACATATTCTATTGGTCCTGTCTCTCTGAAGAGCCCTGACTAATACACTGAGTAAAGAAATTACTATCAACTGGAAGAGAAAAAAAGTATAAAGATAACTCAAACTGTCATCAACACAGAGGAAGCAGAAAATATTGTTCCCATGGTTCCTTCTACCAGAGGATGAGCTGCAGGTGACCAACACGATACAGAGACATCAACAGATGAATGGTGGTTAATATGTCTTCACTAAATATACATCTACTGTTGGGAAAATAGAATAGTTTGGTCGGGGCCCTCACCTCGGGTCCTGTGGAATATCTGGCTTGTTTCACTGAAAGTTACCAGCCTATATTGTTAAACTATAACCCCACCTATGTTCTCTTCCTGTAACTTCCTGGTCTGGAAAATAAATGCAGGAAAAGAACCCCAATTCAGGGTTAATTTCCCAAGGAAGGGATCCCTCTTGCTGGAGGGTTCCAGGGAAGTTAACTGCTTCGAGGGCTCTCACTGTTCAGAAGAGATGGACTTTGAGTAATCCTTTGCATCTCCATCACCCAGGGGAAGTGGGGTGACAAATCCGTGGGTGGCAAAGCAACACAAAGCAACAAGGTCCTGTTGGGTGTGGTGTAGTACATCCATTGTAAGCAAATTGTGTGTGTGTGTGTGTGTGTGTGTGGTGTGTGGAGTTACTGTGCATGCACGCCAATGTATCTTTTTAGTTTTGTTGCTATTCTTGTGTTCTTCAGAGAGAGAGAGAGAGAGAGAGAGAGAGAGGAGTAGAGAGAAGAGTCTCAGTGAAGCAGGCGGGCTGGCATCTGCCTCAGGCGTCTGCCCTGAATGGCCATGCTTTCCAACCTATGGCTCCAAGGACTTCTTGGCTGGTTACCTAGCTCATAGACCTGCGTGAAGGGATCTGGTGGCCCAGCCTGGCATGTGAAGGGTTTGTGACCCAGTCTGTGAATGGGCTTGAGGGGACTGTGGGCTCCAGACCCAGCCCTAGATCAAACAATCAGCCCAGTCGGTGCAGGATTACTGACAGGTAAAAGAGCCCAACAACTGGCATGGTTGCCTAGCTTTACAATTGGCGTCACGAACACGATTAAGAGCTAGACAACTGGCAAGGTAGACAGGATTCCAGACGTTAGCCTTGCCGTAGCTTAGCTGTGGCTCCACACTGGCGCTGCAAGCAGGATTCAGACATTAGCCGTAGCCCCACACCTACTTACAGAACTCAGGACGAAAGAGCTTAACAAAGAGAGATGTACCGGCTACATGTTCTGACAATGGAGATATTGTACAACAACAGGAACATCAACAAAAGAGGAAAAGAGGGAAGCATATGTAAAAAAATGTTTTAGCAGTTTCCAGTGAATATAATTGGCCACAGTAATATTAATGAGTTTGTTGTGCATGTAAGATAAGATAATACAAATGAGGAATTATGAGATATTTTCATTCTAATATCCCTTGTGTCCTTGGAAATCAGGATGCTCAGTGTGAAAGCGGGTAGATACAGATGTAACAAAGAGGTTAAGTTAAACAACGAACAAAAAACCTGTAGTCCTGATTTGAATTAGAAACATCAGTTTGAACTTATAAGGCGTTTTTTGCATATTATAGATATCCTAGCTCTGTCTACTGAAAAGACCCAGAAATAATACTGGTCGTCACATGCAAACATCAACTCAAAGACTTAAATGTAAGAGCTAAAACAAGAAAACTTTCAGAAGAAAACATAGGCAAAGAAAAATCTTTGTGACCTTGAGATAGGAAAAAATTTCTTAGGCAGAACACAGAAAGTACTAAACACGTAGAAAAAAGGTGATTAACTGGATTTCGTTAAGTTAAAACTTTCCGCTTAAAAAAAAAATCACCATTAATGTGCTCTTAAAACAAGTGACATCTTCACACCCTCAGGGGAGACCTGGTGAGGTAGGGGGTGGTGCGTCCAGAAGTGGGAAGGTCCCCAGCCCGACAGGGGACTCCTATCCAAGGGGGAGAGCACAGGGTGGATGCTGGAGAAATAATTTGCCAACAGATCCGAGGATTAAGTGTATATGATATCATGATATAAGAAATATATATTTGGTCTCTACCCCTGGTTCCTGGCACATAGCTCCTAAAATCCTTGGAATCTCCAGAGGGATGAGTGACTTTTGTACGCTAATGAGTTGACTGGTGGCTGGCAGCCCCTAGATAGCCTCATATGGGGAGGTTCCTGGCACATAGCTCCTAAAATCCTTGGAATCTCCAGAGGGATGAGTGACTTTTGTACACTAATGAGTTGACTGGTGGCTGGCAGCCCCTAGATAGCCTCATATGGGGACAGCAGAAAGACCAAAGCAGGATTAGAGGGTTGGGACTTTCAGCCCCATCTCCCAACCTCTGGATAGGGAAGAGGGGAGTTGATCACCAACAGACAATGATTTAACCAATTATGCCCAGGTAACGAAGCCGTCATAGAAACCCAAAGGGACAGGGTTCAGAAGGGCTTCCAGGGAGCTGAACACCTGAGGCTCCTGGAGGGTGGTGCACCTGGAGAGGGCATGGAAGAGACCTCACCCTGTGTGTCTCTTCCACCAGGCTCTTCTTCTGTATCCTTTGTAATATTCTTCATAGTAAATGGGTAAATGTAAATATGTAAATACCCGAGCTTCCTGCCCTTGGTGGGACAATTCTGAGAGGTGCTCTAAATGGCCTCTCAGAGGGTCCCCAGTGGGATTGAGCCCTTGAGGCCCACAAAAATCACCCCCTCATGAATTCCTCTATTTTTGGTTTTCCTTCCATCCCTGTTCCCTCAAGTGCTTCCTGGTACCACCTCCCAAGTAAGCAACTTACACCCAAGCCTTGGGGTGTAACCCGAGCTATGAGCAAATAAAAGGAGGAAGTGAAGACAGCTGGGTTGCGCTGCAGAGCTGTGCGGGACTGATCAGGGGTAATGTGGTCAGCCCTGAGCCCTGGATGTCCCCAGGTCTCCACTACCACAGGTTATTATAAGGCCACCCCCTCAAATCCATCAAGCATAAAAAGTAAAACTCTACCTGATAATTTCCTGCTTGTTGCTGACTGCATTATTTTCCTAGGGCTGCCATAAAAAGTACCCCAGACTGGGCAGCTTAAACAACAGAAATTTATTCTCTGACAGTTCTGGAGGCTGGAAGTCCAAGAGCAAGATGTCGGCAGGGCTGGTTTCCCCCAGGCCTCTGTCTTGGCTGCTAGACAGCTGTCCTCTCCCTGTGTCTTCACAGGGTCTTCCACTGGGCAAGTCTGTGTCCAAATTTCTTCTTCTTATACAGATACCAGTCCTACTAAATTAGGACCCACCAATGTGACCTCATTTTAACTTTATTTCTTTAAAGGCCCTATTTTCAAATACAGTCACATTCTAAGCACCGGTCATTAGAACGTTAACTTGGGAATTTGGGGGGAACACAATTCAGCCCATGACACTAACCTTGAATCTTTTTATTAAAAATAGACGGCTGGCTGGCTGGTTAGCTCACTTGGTTAGAGTGTGGTGCTGATAAGACCAAGATCAAAGGTTTGATCCCTATACTGGCCAGATGCTAAAAAAAGAGAGAGAGAGAGGAAAAAAAAAAATAGGCTGGTTATTCATTTGATTTGAAGACCAACCGAATGTAGAAGAACCTACACCCGCCCATCTGTGGACAGGAGGGGACCCTCCAGGACAGGACCTCTGTCCCCAAGCACTTCCTTCCTCACCGCCAGCGTCAAGGACATTCTGGCCATCTGTTGCTCAGAGCTGACTGTGAACTTAACTCCCACTGGGGTTCTAAAATTTAAATCTCCTTGCAGAATATTCATCTTGCCCGCCTCTTTCCTATTCTAGATCCCAAAGGAGTTGGCAGTAATTGAGACCCAGCCATTCAGTCTTCTCAGAGCGAGCTTGGGTTCCCAAGGTGTAGACGATTTGAAGTGGCTTTTATTTGCATTTTAACGTCTTCAACCTCCAGAGCATTTCCCCTGAGCACTGGAGGGGTCTGAACTCTTTCCATTCCACCTGCCACCCTGCCTGACACAAAGCTCTGTTTGTGTCCCCGTGGCTGTGGTGAATGGCTACCCTGCACCACCTCATCCACCGACAGGCCACAAAAGCCCGAACACGAGGTGAGGATCAAAACAGGCCAGGCTGAGGAGCTGCCAAGCCAAACACAGAGGAAACAGCGTGCGAGTCCAGCAGAGAAACCAGATTCCCCTGGAAAGCGCTGCTCCCACCACGTCTGGAAGGTCGGCTCCAATAAAGCGGCTCCGGAAGGCCTGAAGGACCCTCACGGCCCTCATCTTGATGGAGATGCCAATAAAAATCTCAGAACATCCAGCCTGCAGGCCCTGTAGGCACTGCCCTGGGGTCGTAAACCGGGATATGAGCAGCTGGGGAGCTGGAGGGAAGAGGCCTGCTCCTGAGAAAGCCCACCAACCAGCCTGCCCACAGGCCAGAAAGTAACCGAGCCGCCATCAGGGAGAGGGACCCGGCTGGACGGGGAGGGGAAGCCAGCCTGCCGCCCGGCCCCCCCAGCCCCTGCTCCAAAACCAGGCCCAGGGTTGTTAAATCCACAGGAACTTCAGGAAAGAGTAATGACCGCCCAGCAATTGCAGATTCTTAAAGAAATCTGGGAGGAACCCAGCCTCAGGAAGCAACTGCAGACCCTGTGGTTGTAAACTTGACTCTGAGAGCACCTTGGGGACGCAACAGTGCTCAGAGACAGAGGAAGCTAAAATGTCGTGTGTGTGCATGCGTGTTAGCACATGCATGCATGCATGTGTGCACTCATGCATGGCTACCTGCACTTCTGAATCTATGGGCACTGAGCATACCAGCCATAAGTGTCCCTGTGCATATATTTGTGTGCGTGTGTGTAGGCACATGCACAAAGCTGTGTATTTGAATGTACATAGGGTTGCCAGATTCAGCAAATAAACATATAGGATGCCCAAATTTGAATCTAGACAAAAAATAAATAGCTTTTTAATGTGAGTATTCACAAATATTTCATGAGACATACTTATGCTAAAAAGTATCCATTGTTAATCTGAAATTTAAATGTGAGTGTCCTGTATTTTATCTGGCAACCCTTTGTGTTCGTGAGTGTCCACATGTAGAGTGGCACATGACTGCTGAGATTACTGGAGTCTCCTTACACACACATATATAAAATGCCGGTAGGATAGTCCTCAAAAGTTTTCCTAACAGGTGATTAGTCACTCTTTGGAAGAGAAAAATCATTTGCCTTGTATGGTTGTAACCTAAATGCATTTAACTTGCAAATTCATCTACAGACGCTTGCATAGGAGAAGGTGTGTAAATGGTGTGGTTTTATCTCCTGCTCTTCCACCCAGTGAGAAGAGGCCCCTTGTGAGTTCAGGTTGGGAGACTTGAATCTACGCTCCCTCCACCGTCTCAGCTCCAGAGTACCCCCTACCCACCCACCCCACCCCCACCAATGGGAGCACTGGCCATCCGGGCTCCTCCTGGGTTTAAAGACACATTTTCTTCTACCGTATCACTCCAAAATTTCAGCCAGCTCCTTCATTTGGGGCTTCCCACAGACAGAAATCTCTTTGGAGGGGCTAGGAAGAGCTTGATCTGTACCTTCTGGACTCCAAAGGAACTGAACATTTAACACAAAGACTTTTTTCCCCTCAGAAAATGGTCTGAGCTTGTATACTCCTAGACACGAAGGGTCTCCCAAGGCTAACGTATGCAGTGGCATCCATCTCTGCATCCTGTTCAGTGAAGCAAACACCTCCTGGAACCTTCCTTCACCTGGTCCTGGGCATGGATGTGAGGGAGGGCATGCAGGGGAAGGGTGAGGTCTAGGCTTGTGCATGAAAGGAGGGTGTGTCAACCCAGATTGGGCCCCAGGAACACTCTAGTTGAGTGTCTCAAACTGGCAGTTTGCCGGCCAAGTCTGGCTGGTCAGCAGCTCTTGAGAATATCTAAACATTTGAACTTGAATGCTTGTAGGCAGGGCATGCACCCCCCATTTTTGCCCCATGCCATTTATCCCTTATGATGTTAGGATCAGCTGTTTATCATAAGAGCATGCTACCTGCCTACATCTGTGCAAGACAGACCCCCTCCCTTGAGGGCAGAGTCCCAGACAGAAACGGGGCCCACAGCAAGGTCAGGGCTGGACCCCAGGTCTCCTAACTCCCAGGCTAGGGTAGGACTCTATTTTTCTCCCCAATCCACAGTCCCCAGGTCATGAAGGAGTGAGTCCCCCTGGCTCAGGGGTGCAGTGGTGGGACATGATCCACCTGGCCATGTCACCTGGGCAAGCTGCCCAGCAGGTGAAGACCTGGGTTGACACTATCCTAGAATCTGATCAGGTGGAAATCAAACAGTTTCCCTGATCCAGCTCTGTTTATAGGTCTTTACCCAGTCCCTTCATTTAAATTCACTGCTTGTGAATTTGTTAAATTCATCTGCAAACACCATAAAACAAAAACAAAAACAAAACCCAAGGCCCCCTTTTCTCTTATAGGGATTACATGAGAGCCCATTGTTAAATGTTCAGGATTTTGAGATTGTTAAATACAATAAATATTAAATTTATAAGCTTATAATTAAATAAATTATATCAAAATATGGCAATAACTACTCAAAACTCTTCACTTCTTAATTATTTCACTACATTTTATTGTTACCTATGCTCTTGAGATCATGCAGAGAAGGTCATCCCAAGGGCAACAGCACCTTGCAGGTGTGTGGGGGACAAGGGACCAGCACTTTCGCCTGCCCCATGTTGCTTGATTTTTACTCCAACCTGCTTAGACAGGGAAGGGATCTCTATTTCCCTTCTCACATGAGGAAACTAAGGCCAAAGCTGAATGAGCACAGGCTTCACCCACTCACTGCTCCCAAACCTGGCCATCCTTAGACCATCTTCATGAATTTGCCACTGCCATGTACCATCCATGCTACTGAGTCCTCTCTCTTGCTCGGAATCCCATGCTCCCTTCCCTGGGGCAGGGGACAAGAGGAAAGTGTCAGGTGATCATGCTTAGAATCCAGTCTGTCACCAAGAAGAGGACAAAGAGGTGCATCTAGTGAACCATCCATGCTACTGAGTCCTCTCTCTTGCTCGGAATCCCATGCTCCCTTCCCTGGGGCAGGAGACAAGAGGAAAGTGTCAGGTGATCATGCTTAGAATCCAGTCTGTCACCAAGAAGAGGACAAAGAGGTGCATCTAGTGAGTGTTACTGAAGAGGGACAAAGCAGGCTTTAACCCAGACAGCCTCACTTAGCCTCTGCACTGCACACGGCTCTATCCGATAGCCCTCCTAGTCATTTACGCACAGACGGGCATGGCTGAAGGGTGCTGAGGGACGCTAGCAAGGGAAATCATCTGCTGTCAGTAATGGGGCCCCAATGGGAGATGCTACAGTCCTGGCATGAGGTCCTCTGAGACCACTGGATCCCATGTCTTCTATTCCGCCGTCTTCCAACTTAGCAACCCACTGCTTAATTGCAGATAGAAGATGGTTTCT
Source organism: Galeopterus variegatus (assembly GCF_000696425.1). NCBI lineage: Eukaryota > Metazoa > Chordata > Mammalia > Dermoptera > Cynocephalidae > Galeopterus > Galeopterus variegatus. Next base: position 247,917 of record NW_007726720.1, read on the forward strand.
TGTGGATCAGCCTCTTGCACCTGGAAAACCAGAGATCACACACAGGTCACCGCTTGGGTCAGAAAAGCCCATTTAAGCATTTTCGCTCTGCTTGGGTGATAAAGTCCAGCTCCCAGAGCAAGGACTACATTTGCTTGTTGCATTAAACAGCATGAGAGGATTCAAGGCCGCTTCCCAACTGGCCATTGCCACATCAGAGCAAGCAGATAAGTAGCCCCATCACCACCCCTGCCTTCTGCAGAAACACCGGGGACTAGAGAGGCTTATCAGTTCTAGTGGAAATTCCACCTAAGGGGACCTCAGTCTATCTGAGATCTTTACTTTCTCCAGGCTTCTCTGCATGCCAGATGCCCAGGCTCATTTCTACTCCATGGCAAGCTTATTAAATATTGGCAGAAAGGAAGGTGCTGGCTATTTCCAGCAAGATGAACCCTTCCCCTTTCTGTAACAGAAGGACTCCAATGAGAAGCGTGTCCACATGCACAGACCCCTTCTGAGTGCCCTGGCACCCCCAGGAAGCAGGGACCTTGAGGTCGTTGCTCTGCCTGCTGCACAGAGCTCCCTTCTACTCCCCCAGAGCCAGAAAGTCCGCAGGCGTGTTGCAAATAGTAACTCAGCTGATTTGTGCAGAGCTCTCTACTTCTATTCTCCAGAGGAAAGATGCTCAAGTTAAGTTAAAGAAACGGAAGAATGAACTGGACTGAACCAAGAAAGGCAGTCTTTGACAGGATGTGGGGTGCATGGCTCCTCCAGCCAACACAAAAGGATTCACCCGGGAAACGGGCCAGCTCTGGGATGGTCTTTGTGAGTGACTCCTTGGCCGGAATGATCTATCCAACCAGCAAGGCTGGAGCAGCTCAGTGCAGCCAAGGTGGACAGGCTCCCTGGACTCCGCAGACTGTCCAGTAGGGGGCACTGTCACCTCTGCAGTGGCAGAGCCCAAACACCTACTGCTCCTAGAGTGGCTCCTGCCCCAAGTGCTCCCCCAGGCGTGGAGGCTGGTCTCCAGACCTGTCACAGGCTCAGGGAGCCTGGCTGTTTACAGGCTGTCCAGGCCAGTCCCATCTGGCAGAGCCTAAATGACTTCCTGCATCCTGAGGGATGATAGCTGAGCACCTGCAATGTGTCAGAGGCTTTAACTGTGTGACCTTAACAAAACTCCACAGGAACCCTCTGGGTTAGGTATAATTATTCCCATTTTACAGATATGATAGGCAAGGCTCAGAAGCCATGTAGCAAATGAGCATTAGAGCTGGGTGCTATATATCCCAGACCCACTAGGATCTGGCATGGAGAAGGTGCTCAGTGAATACGTGCAGATTCAGATTGTTTCTCATGTGACTGAACAATTCCAATCTGAATATGAGGTCTTCGTGAGCAGGGACCTGCTGCCCATAGCACCAAGGAGGGCACCAGGCATATGGTAGGTGCTGCTTTCTCCTCACCTGCTCAAGGAGATATTTGGCATGGTCTGGACGCATTTTTGATTGACACAATTGGGAGGGGAGGTGCTACTGGCATCTAGTGGGTAGAGGTCAAGGATGCTGCTAAACATCCTATAATTTACAGGGCAACTGCCACAACAAAGAGTTTCCTGGCCCAAAATATCAACTGGGCTGAGGGTAAGAAGGCTGCTCTGGGCCAACCCCTCGGTTTCCTGACATTTTACAGATAGGGAAGCTGAGGCCCAGAGTGGGAGATGCCTGACTTGGCTAGGTTGAAGCCCATTTATGTCACGGTCTCTGCTTGAATCCCAGAGTGACAGTTACAAAATCAGTAGCTACCATCTGCTGAGAGATGCCAATGGGCCTGGCTCTGTACACAGGCTGGGCTTGGGAGGTCGGTACTACTATATACCAAAGCACAGAGAGGTCAGACAACCTGCCCAAGGTCACATAGCCATAGCACACAGAGCCAGGATTTCTGCCAGGACTGTTGGAATCCCAAGCGCTCACTCTTTTTATTTCCTGACCCTTTTTGTTTCCTGTAGAGCTCCCTTCAAAAGCATGTGCAACCTGACTTTTCAAAACAAATGGAGGTACCTTCCATGCTGTCCATCTTCATCACTTCGATGGTCATATCGTGCTGCTCCTGTGAATTTCGGGCTTTCCAGTGTAGGGGCCACAGGGAAAAACTTCCCTTTCTGGCCTCTGAAGCTTTGCTGAAAAACCAACTGATAATAAGGCAGATTAATAGGAGAAAGGGAATAACGAATTTTATTTGATGTGCTGGGGGTGGAGGGAATCACAGGAGAGTGACTCCCCAGCCCCCCTAGGGAGGCGCAGAGCTTACATGACTTTTCTTCATAGGCGAGGGTGAGTTGTTGAGTGCAGGTCATTCTTTTTTGAGGGGCAACAAGTGATTGGAAGGGAGAGTGAATGGGGGAGATGACAGACAGAAATCAACCTGGGAATGGTTTTCTTGGGAATTTAAGTGAACCAGAGAGACAGACATTTGCAAAAAGGTCCGTCCAGGTGTGGCTACCTTCCTGTGACAGGTAATATCAGGGATGTGACGGACGCCTTTGTTCCCTGGCCCAGGCTCTATGCAGATAAGGGAAAAGCCTCTTCCAGTGTCTGCTGTTCTCTAAGGGTCTTTAAAATACTTATCGTATCAGGATGTCATATCTTCAGATGAAATTTACTGGGTTCCTTCAAAGCGCTCGGGTCCTCCAAGCTGGCACGAGCACTCTGGCCTCTCTGAGCCTCGATTTCCCCACCTGGAAATAGAGGCTGCAAGGCCTGCGTGGAGAGGGCTGCTGGTACGGAGTGAGACCTCGGGGGTGCTCACACGTGCGCGGTCCCTCCTCCTGCAGAGGACTAGCCCGGGTCTGTCCCCTCTCCTCGCCCTCGGTGCCCTGCAGCCGCGATTCTGCTCTGGCTGGGGGTGGCCGGGCAGGTTTCCTCCATGGCCAGGGCTCGGGAGGCTTTGCATATTTGTGTGGGCGGCTAAGCCACCTCCCCGCGTGAGCCCCGGAACAAAGAGGCCTCAGAGGCCGCCCTCCCCGCGCCCCACCCGCCTCCAGCGCCGCCACCGCCCCCGGCTGCGTGCAGCGCCTGTGACTGCGCTAGGGGCACCGCGCACTGTGCACGGTCCAAGGCCAGCAGGGCCTGGGGTCCCGCGATCAAGGTCACGCCCAGGGAGGGGAGCGGCTGCCTCAGACGCAGCCCCGGCGACACCGTGCATTTGTCCCAGCGCCAGGGTCATGGGGACTTCAAAAGAAAGGCTTCCAGGCGCCTCTCTGCCCCTGACAAAGGCACCCACCGCTGCTCTCAGCCCAGCTCTGGCAAAACCAAACATTCCTCAACAGAGCCCTGAACTGAAATGACCCGGGACCCCACAGCGGAATGAACCCCCAGCTGAAGCCAAATGTTCACTTTCACTGAACTGGAAGGACTCCGTGTGGTTTCCAAAATCATTCACTCGGAACATTTGTGCATTTGTTTATTCGTCTAATAAACACTGGCCACTGTCCTATGGGCCAGGCACAGCTCTACTTCGAGGCACTGGGGATACTGGGGAGTAGAGGCGAGGTCTGCCTCGAGGAGTCACAGACACGTGAACAGGTGCGATGACATGTTCGAGAAGTGGAGCCACTGCGTGTTCTCAGTGCGGGCGCAGTGCCTGGGCAGGAGGGGTCCCTGGTTTTCTCCTCAACGGAGGAAGGAAGGTGGAGAGAGGGAGACAGGGGAGAAGGGAGGTGGGTGTCCTAACAGAAGTGTGGCCAGGTGCTATAGGGACAGGGGTGAGGTCTGCCACTTCTGGCAGTCTGAACCTGCAGGAAACCTCGATTTCACCTACCTGGACTGTGAGTTTTTAAACTGAAGGAAACCGAGTAATGTACAAATAATGAGAGTTGCGACTGAGTTTTGAAAAGTCCAGAAAGCATCCTGCACAAAATGCCAGGCTGTTCACTAATTTCTCCATTTGTTCATTTATCATTCTTTCATTCAACCAGCATTTAAGGAGCACTTCCCTAAGCCAGAATCCTTGGAGTCTTACCCACCCCCAAGTCCTTCCAGTTTCCATAGCAACGAAAAAGCATCTCCCAGGGAAGCCAACTCAGGCACTGGGACCCGCAGACCTGGATTCAAATTGTACAGCAAGTGACTTAAAAAGGAAATTTTTTTTTTTTTTGTCTTTTTTCATGACCGGCAACGGATCACAACCCTCGGTGTTGCTCCCGCACCTCGCTCAGCCAGTGAGCAGCCCGTCATTGGGACCCGCAGACCTGGATTCAAATTGTACAGCAAGTGACTTAAAAAGGAAATTTTTTTTTTTTTTGTCTTTTTTCATGACCAGCAACGGATCACAACCCTCGGTGTTGCTCCCGCACCTCGCTCAGCCAGTGAGCAGCCCGTCTGTATGTGGGATCCAAACCCTCGGCAGGAGCGCCGCCGCGCTTCCCAAGCGGCGCACTGTAGCAGTGCGCCACCGGGCCGGCCCCTTAAAAAGGAAATTTATTTGAGCTTGTTTCCTCACTTGTAATGCTACCTCCCTTACAGCAATATTGGGACAGTAATGTATAGAAAGTTCCTGGCACCTATTAGGCCTTTAAAAATGGAGCTGTCATTGTCATAATCTGTTGCGTGTGCCCTTGTCTTTACAGTTTACGAAGCTTCTTCATTTGCAGTATTTCATTTGATTTTCTCAATAATCCCAGGAGCTCAGCAGGGCAGGTGTATCTAATAGTCACTTTACAGAAAAGGAAATTTGGGCTCAGAGAGATGAAGCAACTTAGCAAGGTCACACAGGAACTCAGGTTTAGAAATAAGATGGAAACCCAGAGCTTGAAACTAAAGGGTTGAGATTTGGCCTGACCCTGTGGACAAAGCTTCAGGATGATGCCAGGAGACCCTGAGGACTGGTAATTCCAAAGTAATTGGTCACATCTGACATCTAGGAGAGACTCAGGATCAAACACCAAGCATCTGACACCTATTTTTGGCATGTTGTAGCCCAAGAAATGTCCTAGGAGGAATGTGCGGTGAGACGTTGTATTTTCTGAAGATGGCCACAACAGTATCTCTCATCCCACATGCTCTTCTGTTGTATGACTTTCCACTCTCCCAACAGGATGTGGAGTCTAATTTCCCTCCCTGGGATCTGGGCTGGTCTTATTGACTTGATTGGCCAATAGAATGTAGCATTAGTGATATTCTTGGGCTTCTCGAGCTAGGTTGTAAGAAGCCTTGCAGCATCCACTGGGTTTCTTGAGTTGATCTTGGAATGGTCTTTCTCAGAACCCAGCCACTGTGCTGTAAGAAGTCCCTGCATGGAGAGGCCATGTGGGAATGCTCCAACTGACAGCCCTAGCTGCACTCCTAGATAACAGCCAGTGTGTCACCATGCTGTGAGAGCCATCTTGGGTATCCCGCATGTCCAGCCTTCAGACCATTCCAACCACAGCTGAATTCTGACTGTAAACAGCGTGAAAGACCCTAAGCAAGAACTAATCAGCTGAGCTTAGTCAAATCACAGAACCACAAGAGATAATAATGCATTGGTATTTTAAGCCACAAAGCTGTAGGGTGGTTTATTATATAGCAATGGATAACAGGAATGACTGGGGTAGTTTTCAGGCTTCATTAATTAAAAAGAACTGAGGATAAGAAATCATGGCCCCTCTTCTGGGTTCCCAGAGCCCCCAACATGATCACAACCAGAACATCTGAAACCAAATTATGCATTTACTTGTCTCTCCCGCCAACCTGTTAGCTCCAATTAGGATTCTGAGGTTGTTGGCAACAGAAACAAACATGGGCTTACTTAGGCAAAACAAAATTCATTGGAAGGATTTGGGAGAGCTCAAAGAATTAGAATGAAAATCAAAAACTGGATTCAAAAAGGAGTGAGGGGGCCGGCCCGGTGGCGCACTGCTACAGTGCACCGCTTGGGAAGCACGGTGGCGCTCCCGCCGAGGGTTCGGATCCCACATACAGACCGGTTCCTGCTCACTGGCTGAGCGAGGTGCAGGGAGCAACACCGAGGGTTGTGATCCCGTTGCCGGTCCCGGGCCGGTATGGGCGCGACACTGAGGGTTGCGATCCATTAACGGCCATGAAAAAAAAGACAAAAAGGAAAAAAAAAAAAAAAAAAAGGAGTGAGGGAGCCCTAGGAGTCCAGTGGCAGGGGCATATAGAGAGTCTATGCAGGTGCCAGGTCTGTGCAAATGCCAGGGCCACAAATGAGCAGCAATCCTTTGTCATCTTCATGTCACTCTGCTTGGCATTTAAATTCTGGGGAGAAAACTTTTGATTGGCCTACCTTGGGCCACAGATGGGCAGAGCCACTTAGATGACACTTCCACCAGGGCTGTATTTTCTGGGTGGGGCTGTCCGCAAAACAAAATCAGGTAGATTCCCAATGCCAGAAGAATGGGTACTGAACAGGCAAAGCTGGGCGACCACATTTGCCTTAGCAACCTTAGTACCTGGTTTGGTGTCTGGCACCATAGGAGTTCAAGAAATATTTGTTTGATGAGTGAACAAACAATTGAATGAAAAAATGTGCATGAATAAATGAATGAATCAGTGAATGAGCAAATGATTGGACAGTGCCTGGGTGGCACGCCAGCCTTAGAAGACACCTGCCAAATAAAACAGCATTTTAACTCATCCACCCAGACAGGCAGTTTTCTTCTCAAGAGAGTTTCCGAGCCTGGATTCTAGAATGTATAGAAGAATTTTAATCCTCTAATCCTGTCAGTTTAAGAACATTATACACTTTGAACAGAGTCTGTGGTAATTCCTGAAAACACCCCTGGAGCAGTGACTCCCTAGCCCTGCTTGATTTTAAATTTTCAGGGAAGTGGTGGTGAAGGAGGCAGATGTGAGCCCGGACCGTCTCTGAGGCTGGAAGCTGGGAGGTCAGTGTTTCTTTGCTGAGTCAACAGCTGTTCAGCAGAAAGCAGCTGGATGATGCTGGGTCCATTGGAGGCAACACCTCACCCCACACAGGTGAGTCATGCACACATCTGCCCAAAAGCTGTGCATAAAGGACATCAGACAACTTTGCCTCACTCCTTACATGGTCTGGCTGAGAGTAAATAGTTGTACTTCACCAACCCCTGAACAAAATCCCACTACTTCTATTTTTGGTCTCTCGGGCATAAGATCCCAGGTATATAATACAAGTACTGGATGAGTATTTGCAATACTGGATAGAATCTTTGATGTCTTGATAACTTGTTAGAATATACACAATTAAAGAAAAATTAAAAAGCAAATTGGCCCAAGCCATTATATTAGTACCTGGAAACATCCTAATTTAATTATCTGGAGGTAATGTACCGGTCAACAGCTGCTCTTTGGAACAGGAGGAAAAGGGTAAAAGGAGGGAAGGTTATGTGTGCTGAGCACCTGTTATGTGCCAGGGCTGTGCTAGGCACTTTTAATACATTATGTCCCTTAATCCCTACAGCAATCTGGAGATTCATATCAAACTCATTTTACAGGTGAGGAAACTGAGTCCAGAGAGGTGACGTACATTGTCCAAGGTCATAACACTCCAAAGCAGCGGATTCAGGATTCCAACCCGGGTCAGGTCAGACTCTGTGGCCTGCCTCAATTTCATTACATCACACACCTCCCGGAGCACACTACAGATGCTTTTGAATGAAAACTCACAGACAATATTCATCAGAGTCTGCCGGAGATATTCATTCTAGCTTTTACACAATTCTCACAAGTGTGGTCATCTAATCTCCTGGTTCACAGACAATCAGAAAGAGCAAATAAAATGTAGGATTGAAAGCTGCAGAAGATAGCACACAAACGGCTATGGAAGACAGACTTCTGGTTACAGCCAGCGGTGGGGTGGCTTGAATCAGACTGTCCTGACTCTAACAATTAAAAGCTCTGGGCAGCATATTAAAAAAAAAAAAAAAAACTATTTGAAGGCACTGGAAAGCAACTCTAAACTGGTAGTGATACAACCCTTGGGGGGAAAAAAGAAACATAATTTCTTCTCAAAACATACTATCTTTTAAAAAAACATAACATCTCAAAAAAAAGTCTTAGTTTCATTCTCTCTCTTTCTGTCTCTCCACCCCTTTGCTTTTCAATTTCATTAACTTCTAATTTTGTTTTATTATTTTCTTTCTTCTCACTTTGGGTTTTAGTTTGCTCTCCTTTTTCTTGTTTCTTAACGAGAGGGCTCAGGTCATTGCTTTGAGAACTTTCCTCTTTTTAAATAGCAATTAGTGTTATAAAGTTTCCTCTGAGCACCACTTTAGCTTCATCTTACAAATGTTGATATGTCATGTTTGTATTATCATTCACTTTAAATTCCTTTCTAATTTCCCTTTTGATTTCTTCTTTGGTCTATGCATTTCTTAGAAGAGTGTTATTTTGTTTCTAATATTGTGGGATTTTCCAGGTATCTTTTGGGTATTAGTTTCTAATTTAACTTCATTGTGAGCACAGAAAATACTTTGTCTAATTGGAATACTTTTACATTTACTGAGACTTATGCTATTGCCCAGAATATCGTCTACCTTGCTGTATATTCTGTGTGCACTGGAAAGAAGTCATGTATTCTGCTGTCCTTGGGTGAGGTGTTCAACAAATGTCAACTAAGTCACGCTGGCTGATAGTGTCCCATGTGTTCTTTGTTCTCTTTTTTCCTCCTTTTGTCCTGCCTTTGGATTGAGTATTTTCAATGATTCTATTTTATCTCCTGTTGACTTCTTAGCTATACCTCTCTGTTTTCTTTTAGTGGTTGCCTTAGGGTTCTAGTACATAGTTTAACTCATAACAGTCCACCTTCAAGTGATGTTGTCACACTTCATCTACTGTGTAGAACTTTACAACACTAGACTTTCATTCCCCTCTCCTGGCCTTTGTGCTAATTTGTCATATGTTTTTATTTCTGTATATGTTATAATCCTCCAAATATATTGTTAGTATTTTTACTTTAAACAGTCAATTATCTTTTAAAGGGATTTTTTAAAAGAAAAAAATATATTATATTTACCCGCTTATTTTTCACTTCTGGTGCTCTTCGAAAAGACTGACCATCCCAAGTATTGCCAAAGGTATAAAACAATTAGAATGTTCATGAACTAGTGGTGGGCATATAAAATGGTAAAAACCACTACTTATTTTTCACTTCTGGTGCTCTTCGAAAAGACTGACCATCCCAAGTATTGCCAAGGGTATAAAACAATTAGAATGTTCATGAACTAGTGGTGGGCATATAAAATGGTAAAAACCACTTTGGAAAACAATTTGGAGGTTTCTTAAAAAGCTAAACACATATCTACATATGATCCAGCCATTCCACTCCCGCATATTTCCACAAAAGAAATTCAAGCATATTTCCACACAAAGACCAACGCAACAGTTTTATTTGTAATAGCCAAAATTGTAAACGGCCCAAGTGTCCATCAACAGCTGAATGGATAAACAAACAGTGGTACATTTATGTAATGGAATACTATTCAGCAGTAAAAAGAAAAGGAACACACTGTTGAAATCTGCAGGAACATACATAAAGTGCATAATTATCACTCTCTGAGAAAGGAGCCAGAAAGAAGAGTGCAAACTGTACGGTCCCAATCATATAAAATGCTCAAAAATGCAGACTAATCTATAGTGACAGAAAGCAGATCAATGCCTACCTGGGGATGGAAGGTGAGAAAGAGAAGTGGGTTTCAAAGCAGCACAAGGAAACGTTTGGGTTGATGGAGAAATCCATTATCTTAATTGTGGTGATGTTTTTATGAAGATGAGGGGTCTTCAGAAAGTTCATGGAAAGATTTGTACTACTTTTAATTCCATTTTTCTATGAACTTTTTGAAGTATCCCCCCATAGGTCAAAATTCCCCGAAGTTTCATCGTATGTCAATTTTACATCTATAAAGCTGTAAAAGTTTTTTGGTGGGCTTAAAGCACATCAGACATGGCAGAAGAAATGATCAGTGAATGTGAGGAAAACACAATAGGAAGTATCCAAACAGAGAAAATAATATTGAAAAAAACAAAAGCAATAAAAGGAGCCTGAGTAATTAGTGGGACAGTATCCAGCAAGTTAACACATATTCCACCACGTTCCCATAAGAAGAAGAGGGAGATAAGGGGACAGAAAAAATATAGGAAGAAAAAATGGCCACATTTTTTCCACATTTCCAACAAACTACAGGCCTCCAAAACTAAAACAAACTCCAAAGAGGAAAAATATGAAGAAATCACATCATAATCAAATGCCTGAAAAGCAAAGATAAAGAGAAAAATTTAAAGCACCCAGAATAATATGTTACATTAAATACAGGGAAAAAATAAGANCACATTTCCAACAAACTACAGGCCTCCAAAACTAAAACAAACTCCAAAGAGGAAAAATATGAAGAAATCACATCATAATCAAATGCCTGAAAAGCAAAGATAAAGAGAAAAATTTAAAGCACCCAGAATAATATGTTACATTAAATACAGGGAAAAAATAAGAATGACATAAGAGGACAGAAGACAATGGAATTACATCCTTAGACTTACCAAAAGAAAATAACCATCAATCCAAAATTCTACGTCCAGTAAAAATTTTCTTCAAAAATACAGGGAAATAAAGACATTTTTAGACAAATAAACACTAAGAGAATTTAGCAGATTCAAACAAGAAACATTAAAAGAAATTCTTCAGGCTAAAGAGAAATGATATAGATGGAAATAAAGATCTAAAGAAGGGAAGAAAAGTATAGGGAATGTTAAATATGTATTTAGCTATAAACGACCATTTTTTTCTTAATTCCTTTAAAAGGCAATTAAGCATTTAAAGCAAAAAAAAAAAAAAAA
>NW_007726720.1:259516-260631 GCF_000696425.1 Galeopterus variegatus
GAAAAGAGTAACAAAACATATAAATCCCCAGCTAGATTGATAAAGAAAAGAGAGAGAGAAAACAATACCACAATTTACCAATGCCAGAAATGAAAGAGGGAGTGTTGCTACAGATGTTGCAAACATTAATGGAGAGTAATGAATAACTTTATGCAATAAATTTAACAATTTAGGTGAAATAGACAAATTACTTCAAAAGTGCAACCTATTAAAACTGACTCAAGAAGAAATAGAAAACTGAAATTATTTAGTCATGCTTTTTCCATGGCTACCTTTCCCTACAGCTCCAGGTTTCACAGAACTTCTCTAGACCCTGCATGTTTTATACTACAGGGTTCCCAGGCTTCCTGCCCCTCTCCTAGGGGATCTAGTAAATAAATGTTATTAGTGATTGCTATAGTTTATATGATTTTATTTTATTTTATAGCTTTAAGCTGTCTAGTATATCTTTATACTTTCCTCAATTCAACAAAAGTTTGTTTAACATCTACTAGGTGTCGGGCACTGTGCTAGATATTAGGGATACAAAACTAATGACATTAATTAAAAGTTAATTAACTTGATCATTAATGTTCATTCTTATTAAAAATTGGTCCTTGGATTGTTGGTGAGGGATATAGCCTCATATGACATTGTTTCTATGGAGTAATCAGATTTGGTTGACATTATTTCAATGAAGTATCTTTGCATTGGAAATCAAGTTTATTATAAACTTGAGGGTTATCTGTATTCTGTTGAGGAAATAGGACCATGTAGATACAATTTAGAAAGTTTTTAAAACAAAAATACATTAAAGGTGGTAAGTTTTAAAAGCAGTGTCAGTTATCTGAGAAATACACAACTGTGGGAGCTGACTCTTGATGGATGTTTAAACAGGATACTTCTGGACCTCTCTTGTTATGTGCTCCACCTGCAGTGGTGTCCTTTACACAGTGACTCCGGAGTGGAGGTGCTGTTGATGCTGGCAGAGTGTGGGGTGGAGGAAGGAGCCTGGGCTCTAGAGGTTAGCAGGTTTTAAATCGTAGCTCTGCCACTTACCAGCTGCAAAAGTCTGGACAAGGCATTTCACATACAGCATCCACCCCTCAGGGTGTTTGAGGATTGCAGGAGAGAAC
>NW_007726720.1:262036-262680 GCF_000696425.1 Galeopterus variegatus
AGGGAGAGTTGGGGGGGAGTCCTCACAGGACACATGAACCACTTTATTTAGGAATCCTCCAATCTCCTGGCCTGTCCTTGGTGTTCTGCAGTGAATAAGCAGACAAAGGTCACGAAATCACTTTTCAGCCACCTCCTTCACCAGTTCTATCTGGGTGACCTGGTATCCACTCCAGAATGCAGAAGTCTATTTACTGAAGTCATCATCTCAGGACCTTGATAAAACCAGAGATTAAAATAGTTCCACCTAAATACTACAAGGTAAAATGTTCTTTCCATTAAAATGGCCAAGCACACAGCAAGCACTCAATCTATGTTATTACACAATGAGTAAATAAATGTCAGCCAGTGCTCCTATTACTACTTACAATTGCTATCATCACCTGTCCAGGCTTGGTTCTTGCAAGGCTTCTATTCATTCATGCCCTAAGCTGTACAAATGCCTTGTGCCTCCCTGCCGTTGCCCCTTGCTTTCCCATCCCACCCCTGGTCTGGAGGGCTTAACCTCTTCCTCCCAGCCCCAGTCAAGCCATGGCCACACTGGCAGGCTGACCCCTCTCTTATTCTGTTGTTCCCTATAGCATGTACTCTGCCTCTTATCCTGGCACTCATTCCACTCACTGCATGGTCTCCACCTGCTGTCAC
>NW_007726720.1:263234-264208 GCF_000696425.1 Galeopterus variegatus
TGACTCAGGACGTGCAAGAGACCTATTCACAGTGCACTAACAGTAATTGCGATCACGAGCCCTGCATGGGACCCCATGCATGCCCTGCTCCTGGCAGTTTATGAAGGGAATTCATTTATCCCATCTCATTTCACTCAATGGTCTTCAGACTTCCAATTTGTGAAACACAATGGTCAATTTTTTGTCATCCTCTTCTTGGCAGCATTTCACACAGTTGATTACTGTATTTTCTCCATCTTGAAACTTTCTTCACTTATTTTCTCAGACATCACACTTCTCTGGTTTTCCTGCTACTTAGCTAGCTAACTGCCCATTCCAGATCCCCTTCCCTCCTCTCCTCCCCTCTACCTACAATCACTCTCTTCAAGAACCTGTCCATTCCCAAGGCATTAAATGCCATTTTTACACAGACAACTCTAAAGTATTCACCGCCAGCCCTGTCCTCGTTTCTGAGCTTCACATTCACAAAGACAAGTGCCTGATTAATACCATCCTCCTCTTGGATGTCTCCAGTTTGGAACTTGATTTCCACTGCTCACCTCACCACAGTCAAACCTGCCTCAGCCCCCTGGTTTTGCCCATCTCAGGAGTGGCAGCACTGTTCATTTAAGTGTTTAAGACAACAACATCACGTTGTCATTCCTGCCTCCCTTTTCCCTCTCTTATACCAACACTGGCAAATTCTTTTGGCAATACCTCCAAAATATGCCTGGAATCTGACTACTTCTTTCCTCCCTGCTCCACTCTGGTCCAATTCACTATCACCTCTTGCCTGGATGATTGCAAGGGTCTCTTTGCTGCTCCGCCCTGCCCTGTTTGTTCTCCTCACAGCAGTCAAAGTGATCTTTCAAAATAGCAAATCATATCATGCCATCCTGTTGCTTTGCCCCCCATGGATTTGTCACCCCACTTCCCCAGGGTGATGGAGCCACAAAGGATTACTCAAAGCCCATCTCTTCTGAGCAGTGAGAAGC
>NW_007726720.1:264895-285383 GCF_000696425.1 Galeopterus variegatus
GGGTGATGGAGCCACAAAGGATTACTCAAAGCCCATCTCTTCTGAGCAGTGAGAAGCCCTGGTTAACTTCCCCAGGAATCCTCAAGTGAGAGGCATCCCTTCCTTGGGAAATTAACCCCAAATTGGGGTTCTCTTCTTGCATTTATTTTCCAGACCAGGAAGTTACATGAAGAGACATAGGTGGGATTATAGTTTAACAATACAGGCTGGTAACTCTCTGTGAAACAAGTCAGATGACATCCCATTAGACAGTTAAGTGATCTGCCAACAAAAGCTTGATCTTAGCAAATATTCCTTCTCCCTCCAGCAATTTTCCAGTATCTTTATATATTAATCAGTAACTAGTCTGTCCTTGAGCCAGCAACCTTGCTGTGCCACAAATCTTTATCTTACACCAGAGACTTTATAGCCTGAGGAAAATTTCCAGTCCTCCACAAAGGTCAATATTCGAAACTGCAAGGCTTTGGAAAACCAGGCCCTGTGAAGTACATTTGCTTTAAGAATCCTCTACACCACAGCTCTGCTTGAAATGCTCAGGTGATGTCCTAGCCAGAGCAATAAAGCAAGAAAAAAGTAAGATTGTAAAAGAATAAACAAAACTGTCATGATAGAATCTGGTTATGAGAAACATCAAATTGCACTTTGTTGTCATTTCCCTTCAGTCTCCTCCAGTCTGGAATGGGTTCTTATTCTTCCCCTAACTTTTATGTTCTTAGCAATTCTGTAGGATCACCCTCTGCCTGGGCCCATCTGAAGTGCATATTGATAGGATATATGTATGTTCAGCTTTAGTAGAAACCAAAGAAAGGTTTCCAAAGTGGTTGTACTTAATATGCATTCCCACCAGTATTTGCTGCACATCCTCATAAACACTTGGTATTTTATGCATTTTGTTTAATTGTAGTTATTCTGGTGGATGTGAAATGAGATCTCATATAACTTGAATTTGTATTTCTTTTATAACTAATGATGTTGAACACTTTTCCATGTGCTTATTGGCCATTTCGATGTCCTCTTTTGTGAAGATCCCATTCAATAGTTTTACTTCTTGAAAAAAATTGGCTTGTCTTTTTCTTTAAAAAAGTTTTTATTAGTACTTTTAATTGACAAATAATAATTGTACACATGTATGAGGTATAATGTGATTTTTTGATATGTGTAAACAATGTGGAATGATTAAATCAAGTTAATTAACAAATCCATCACCTTACTTATCATTTTTTCATGGCAAGACATTTGAAATTTACTCTTAGTTATTTTGAAATATATTATACATTATTGTTGATTACTGTCACTCTGCTGTGCAGTAGACCTCATAAAGTCATTCCCCCTATCTAACTGAAACTTTGTACCCTTTGACCAACATTTCCCCATTTTTTTCTCTCCATGTCTTTTTCTTATTAATCTATATGAATTCATTAAATATTATCTATATAAGTCCTTAAATGTTGAAAATAAAACAGTGAAACTTCTAGAAGAAAACACAGGAGAATATCTTTATGATCTTTGTGCAGGTAAAGATTTATTTAATTAAATATAAAAGGCACTAATCATAAATGAAAAGATTGATAAGTTGAATTACATTAAAATTAATAACTTCTGTTCACCAAAAGATACTTTTAAGAGAGTAAGCCATAGAGTGGGACAAGAAAACTTGTTTTATATATGTACAAATATATAAATTTATATTTATATTCATATATATGAGATATATATATACACACACACACACACTCAGCTTTAGTGGATATGGTAAAAAATGGCATTATTGAGGGCCGGCCCGTGGCTCACTTAGGAGAGTGCGGTGCTGATAACACCAAGGCCCCAGGTTCGGATCCTGTGTAGGGATGGCCAGTTGGCTCACTGGTTGAGCGTGGTGCTGACAACACCAAGCCAAGAGTTAGGATCCCCTTACCAGTCATCTTTAAAAAAAAATGGCATTATTGGATAAAATATTAATGACATTTTTTGGCTATTTCCTAAAGCTGACCATACATGTACTGTATGAACCTATATATACACACTTCTATGTATATACCTAATAGAAATGCTTATATATGAACAAAATATTCTTAATAGGATTATTCTTAATAGCCCCAAACTGGAAACTACCCAAATGTCCATAACCATAAAAAAGATAAATAAATTGAGGTATGGTCATAAAATGGAATACTATGTAGTGATGGTGGGTAGACCCCTACCTGCTACATGTAAAGATGTAAATGAATCTCACAGACATAAAGTTAATTAAAAAAATAAAATAAAAGCAGACACAAAGGAATATGTACTGTTTAATTGCATTTACATAAAGTTTAAAGTTAAAAATAGTCAAAACTAACTTTTCACTTTGTAAAAACATATCACTGAGCTACGTACTTAACATTTGTGTCCTTTAGAGTTTGTGAATACAAGAAACAAAAACAGCCTCTGATGGCTTTCCATCCCACTCAGAATAAGTCCAAATTCTTTTTTTTTTTTTTGACCAGTAAGGGGATCGCAACCCTCAGCACAGTGTGGTCTGCACCACGCTCAGCCAGTGCCGTACTCTCCCGAGTGAGCCATGGGGCCGGCCCAGAATAAGTCCAAATTCTTATCGAGGATACATAGAATGTGACTCCTGACCTCAGCTTCCCCTTCCTTCCACCTCATTCATTCCACTCAAGCCATGCTCCAACACACAAAGCTCAATTCTGTAGCTGATGCTCCAATATGTGACTCCTGACCTCAGCTTCCCCTTCCTTCCACCTCATTCATTCCACTCAAGCCATGCTTCAACACACAAAGCTCAATTCTGTAGCTGATGCTCCAACACACAAAGCTCAATTCTGTAGCTGATGCTCCAACACACAAAGCTCAATTCTCCACTCCCCTTCTTAGCCATGCCTTTGCCATGTAACGCTGTGCTCCTGCCATTAGAGGTAGAGTGTGATTCTCAGCTCCATTGATGTTAAGCTTGACCATGCGATGTGTTTCAGTCAATGGACTATGGGTAGAACAACAGTGTGCCAGTTCCAAGCTGGGCCCTAAAATGGCTCACCTCTTTCTGTTTGTTCTATCTTTCTCCTGCCTCCGTTTGAGAACATGCCCTCCCTAGCATGCTGATCCAAAGAGGATGAGGGGCACAGATATGCAGCCCAGAGCCAACCCCAGCCGAGCCCACCCTCCATTAGCCAACCACCAGCTGACCTACAGAGGCATCACCAAGAGTAATTAATTGTTGTCTTAAGCCACTCGGTTTGGAGATGTTTGTTAGGCAGCATCATTGTGGCAATAGCTGACGAATACACCACCTCAGGGTCTTTCATTTGCTATTCTTTCTGCCAGAAAAGCTTTCCCCCCAAATACTCACATGGTTCACAACCTCATTCAAGTCTTTGTTCAAATGTCACTTCTCCAGACACCCTTCCCTAACCACTCCATCTAAAACAGCCCGCCTCTTCCCCCATCCCTCTCCATTCTCTTGCCCTGCTCTGTATTTCTTCATAGCACTCATTGCTACCCAACATTTTATTAACTGTTTACTTATTTGTTTATTCAACCTTCTATAAGAGAATATAAGCTCCAGGAGGGCAGGGACTTCATCTCATTCATTACCATATCCCTGGTGCTTAGCACAGCATGGGGTACTTATTAGAACTCAAAAAATATTTGTCCATTGAACAAACCAATCTGTGGCCTTCCCTCATCCCCACCCACACTGTTTCTAGCACATGAAGAAAGTGACTCAAAAGTCATGCCCTTTCCCTGCTTACCAAGATGGGGCTGGCACAGAAATGCAAAGTGACCAGCAGTTAGGTTAGTGGCAGGAAGAAAACTGAAGCAAAAAATCTGCAAAATTCGGATGATGTCACACCAGCTCCCGGGAAAGCCATTCCATCACGATGGTGATTGGGTGTGAGTTAGTGAGTGTCCATAAAAGCTCACTTCTCAGTGTGTCCTTTCCAGAGCCCTCTCCTGGGCTTCTCTGCAGGAGAACATGCCCCAGGCAGGAAACAGCAGCCCTATGTCTGTGGCATTGTGCCTTTGCCCAGAACCACCCCCACACACGACCTTCCCAGAGTCTAACCACAGCCCACGAAAAGGGTTAAGTACCAGCTGTGTGTCCGCCTCTGCACTGGGCCCTTTGTGGGCTTCATGACATCAACCCTCCCAAGACCTTGCCAGGTAAACAACACCATCACTGTTATTTACCGAAGCAACAGCAACCAGGGCAGTTAAGCAGCTTGCCCAAGGAAACTGGAAGAGCTGGAATTTGAGCCCCTGTCCTTCTAACACCAAAGCCCACATGGTTTCTAACACATTGTGCAGTCCCCCTGCACAGGGCAGGAGGGAGAGAGGGGTGAAGACTCCCAGAGCTGGTGAGCCTCAGGGCCAGCACGTTGATTCTCCCCACGTGCACACCAAAGCCCACATGGTTTCTAACACATTGTGCAGTCCCCCTGCACAGGGCAGGAGGGAGGGAGGGGTGAAGACTCCCAGAGCTGGTGAGCCTCAGGGCCAGCACGTTGATTCTCCCCACGTGTTCCTCGGTCTGGGATTTGGTTTTGTGGAAGGTTCACATTGAACTTGCCCTGCTCGCTGTGAGTTATTTTCCAGGCCTTAAGTGGATAAGCAGACAATTCTCACTTTGTGGCTTCAGATCCCAGCCTCCTCTTGAAATGCTTAAATAAAGAAGGGAGAATAGCTCCTACATACACCTATAAATATAGGTATAAATAGAGTTATAAAGATTTATAATTATAAAGAAAAAGGGAGGAGAAAATGGCCATAGAAATATTTAGAAGAAACTGGCATAGAAGGAAGAGAGAATAGAAATCACCTTGGCATCTACAAGGAAATAGCATGGCAGTTTGCAGAGTTATGCATACAAAAGTCTCTGGCAGGAGGACAAGAAAGATGCAAAAAGTTTCTTGTCTAATAACTTTCCAAACTGCAGTGCAAAGGTCTCTAGGTGTGTGCCCAGCCCACCTCAGCAGGAGCACAGTGCAGTGGGGGCGGGGAAGGACAAAACACTCAGGCACAAGCAATTCAGGTCGGTGCTCACCAGCCTGGAAGCTAAGAGCTGGGCCACAGATTGGCCCATAAAAAAAGAACTCACATGTGAGCTCCCCATGGCTCTGCAAATCTCCCAGACCGGTGACTCACTGTAGTGTCCAAGAACAGGAACTTTGGTGGCAGACAGATCTAGTTCTAGTCTTGGTTCTGTCCTTAACTATCTGTGGCACTGTGAGCAAGTGGCTTCACCTCCCTGGGTCTGTGAAGTGGGGACAACAGCACATACCTTGCAGGACCATGTGAGGAAGAAATGAGATCATCCACATAACACGTGTGGGACCCAGTGCCCAGAAAGTGGAGAAGGGGTGGAGCTGAACTCAGCTGATTTGGACTTTCTGCAGTTGGATGGGAACTTTCCTTACTTCAGGCCAATATTAAAAATGATCTGCACCTTTTGAGCTTGCACCAGTGGATGAGGAAGAAGCAGATGCTGGTATTTGTTGTTATAGAATAAATATGAGTAGTAATCCTCATGCTGCTCTGAGGAGCCTCCTCGTTTGCATAGCTGTTCTGGTCTGTCTGCGCTGCTGGAACAGATGCTTCATAATGTCCGGCAGTGAGGATGCTAAGTCCCAGGCTATGTCCTGAGGACCTGCCCAGTGCCAGCACACAGGAGTACAGGAAAGGTCTGGTGGTATGAACTTGTACATGTTCCAGATCTGGGGCAGACCCTTTGGTGGGATCAGCCCTCAGTGGACATCCTCGCCTGCGTGCAGCATTGCAGGCACTACTACCTGCATCTCTCCAAACAACATGATATGTAGACTCAGGGTTCAGAGCTTAGCACCAATACACCTCCTCCTGGAAGCGTTCCCTATCCCCTGATTAGAATGAACGTCTCTGCCTTGTACTTTATGGCTATGCTATGGGCCTTTATCATTCCACTGACCAGAGCAGTGCCCTTTCACAGATGACAGGCACTACGTCAATGATCTCAGTGAACCTCTGCAGAGGGGAGATGAGGAGCCGCAGGAGGGTTGGAGTAGAAAAGCAACATCATCTTAATTGTTAACAGGATCCATCCATCCACTGGGCTGAGCTAACTGCAGCAGGGCAGCAGGAGCAGACAGGGGGAGGCGAGTCAGGAAGCGATTGCAATAATCCCAGCAGGAGACAATGGTGGCAATAAAGGTGGGAAGAAATGGTTGGATTACTGATTTTTTTTTTTCTTTAGGTTAAACAGGATGTCCTGGTGGATTGAAGGTGGAATATAAGAGAAGTGAAGGAAACAGAATGGCCCGAAGTTTTTTGACCAGAGTAATTGCAGGGATAGCAGGAGACAATGGTGGCAATAAAGGTGGGAAGAAATGGTTGGATTACTGATTTTTTTTTTCTTTAGTTTAAACAGGTTGTCCTGGTGGATTGAAGGTGGAATATAAGAGAAGTGAAGGAAACAGAATGACCCGAAGTTTTTTGACCAGAGTAATTGCAGGGATAGATACCAAGATCGGGAAGACTGTGGAAGAGCTGGTTTTTGCAGGAAAATAAGGAAGTCAGTTTGGGACATGTTGAATTTGAGATGTCTGTTAGATGTTAAGAGGTGGATGGATACATGAGATATAAATGTGGGAGTTGTCAGTGTAGAGATGACATATTAAAGCCCGGAGTTTGAATGAGATCATCAAGGAATTAAGTATAACAGATAAAAGAAAAGGACCAAGGAACTGAGCCCAGGGGCTTGACAACATTAGGCTGAGCATTTACACTGTGCCCAGCCCTGAACTAGGAACTGCAGGAGGGGACGGCTTTGAAGGAGACCCAACTTCTGTCCTGCAGGAATTCAGAGCCTGGTAGGAAAGGAGGAAAGGTGGAGCTTGCATCTCACCTGCAGATCCAGGGAGCTGTGCAATACAGAAAGAAGCGTGAACCTGAGCCTGGCAACCCAGGGTTGAGCCTCCCCCCAACCACCCCACACACTTCCCCCAGCACACAGGGGCCATGCCTTTTACCTGCTGTGTGACTATCTCCGAACCTCAGTTTCCTTCTCTGCAAAATGGAGATAATAACACGACCTGGCAGACGAGTTGCTGAGAGGATAAGAGAAGAGATGTGCTTGGCACAAAAGTGGAACTCGGCAACCTGCACAAGTTAGTATTTCCTAACACATTTCCCCCAACCTCAGCTCTGGAGTCCCGTCTTTGCACATAGTATCAGCTGGGTTTTCAGAAGTCCCAGCCCCCAGTAATGGGCTTGGGGACTCACTCCCCTTGCCCATGGCCCGGTCTTCCTCCACGGCTGCTGCTGCCTCGTGTGGGACGGGGAAAGCTGGTGGCAAGGTCAAGGCCACTCTGTCCCTTGGAGTAATTGAAGATGACAACAGTATTTTATGTCTCACAAAGACTGGTAGGGATCAAAGGCGGCACCAAGGAGCTGCTGCGACAGGCAGGAATTCCCTGGCAAATGTCACCAATTACTGAAAATTGGCTGCAGTTATGGCTATTACCATTGAAGCCTGCCTGGCTTCCCCCACACTGCTGAGAGGCACATTGGTGACAGGGTGTGAGAGCCATCCATGGCGGGGCTGGTGGGAGGGTAGAGAATTCTGAGGATTTCCATTGACCATGACTTAGACTTTAATACACATTACTGGCCCAGAGACAAGCAAAGGGGAGTCTGGGCAAGCAGGAAGTAAGGTCCTGGAAACTATGTGGGGAAAAGAAAGTGAACTCTAGAGACCAGCAGGGAAAATGACCATGGGCTCAGGGGCTCTGTCTGGCACTGGCTGCAGCTGTGCCTTGGCAGAGGTGGGCGTCAGCCCTCCGCCCTCCAGAAGCTGACCAGAGGGGCACAGCTGTAAACTGTGTGACAGAGGAAGGTCCTCAGTTTGGGCATGAGAAAAAGCAAACGACCTTGGCAGGAAGCAGGACTCTGAGCCACGCTAAAGGCCCTGCTGGGGTCTGAAGCCCATTCACTGGCTTGTCCTGGAAGAGACTTTGCAGAGAGCGTTTCAAGGAAGATGGACAGCCAGAAAGTGACCCCCAGAGAGACACAAGGTGCATGTGAGAATTGCAGCAGGTACTAAGGACAAAGGGAGGAAATGGTAAAAGAAAGAGTTATTCCTTCAATAACTTCAATAACATCATGAATCTCATCTCTGTCTCCCATGCTTATGAGCTGTGTGACCTTAAACAAGTTACCTAGCCTCTCTGAGCCTCAGATTCCACATCAGAAAAGTGACAGAAATAATACTGACATCAGAACCATACACTAAAGATAACACTGTAAAATGAGTCACGAGCTGTGTGACCTTAAACAAGTTACCTAGCCTCTCTGAGCCTCAGATTCCACATCAGAAAATGACAGAAATAATACTGACATCAGAACCATACACTAAAGATAACACTGTAAAATGAGTCATGAAATTATTATTATTATTAATAAAAGGTCTGAGGATAGCTGTTGCTTAGTGATCTGAGAGGGGCCCTTATTTTCAAAGTGTCAATGAGAAACGCATACACTGCTGGTCCTTGTGCCGTCAATCAACTAGTCAATGGGGGTCTAATGCATCATTCTGAGAGTAAAATCTAAAATGACTTTGTGTTAGGGTGTTTTTGGCTACAAGTAATATGATGTCTAATCGACAGTGTCTTAAACAATGCAGATAATAATCATCTCAGCCAAAAGCAGGTCTGAAGGGGGACTCTTCCAGGGATAGTTTAATAGCTCAGCAGATCAAGAATTCAGTTCCTTTCTATCTTTTGTCTCTGCTACCTCCAACCTGATTGTCTCAGCCGGAATTACCTACATAATTTGCAGGGCCCAGTGAAATGAAAACACAGGGCCTCTTGTTTGAAAAGCAGAATAAAAGTACCATAAATGGTAGTACTAAAATAGAAAACATTTTCCTTTCTTCCATAGTTTCTTTCTGAACCTGTCACGGTGTTTTGATTTGTTATTTAATGTCATGCGTCCTCATGAGAGCACACAGGTGCCCGGGGCTCCTGCCCTACAACTGGGCACACTGGCTGCTGGGCTCCTCCTGCCAACCATGGGACTGACACGCTGAGACCCAGCTGGGGGCGGGAAGTCAATCTACCCTTCCTACAGGCCTGCAGCTCTATGCCAACCAGTAGCGGACGAGAGAACCTCTTCTCCCACCACCCAGGAAATTGTAAACTCTACAACGGGATGCAGCTAGTACTGAGGCCTGTCTTCCCCAAGTCACCTGCTGAATGAGCCACAGTGCTGCCTGCTCAGGGTGGGATGGCTGCCACCAAGCCCCACCCCAAGATGCATACAACCTTCATGCTCTTGGTATTAGTTCCAGGCCCCAACCAGGGTGGATGGTGAGCCACAGTGCTGCCTGCTCAGGGTGGGATGGCTGCCACCAAGCCCCACCCCAAGATGCACACAACCTTCATGCTCTTGGTATTAGTTCCAGGCCCCAACCAGGGTGGATGGTGACAGCTGTCATGGAGCAGGGGCAGTGAGGGGGAGAGTGGGTGGGGCGTGGAGCACTAGAGGTGGAGAGCAGGCAGCCGAGATCCATGTGGGGAGGTGGGAAGGCAGTGGGAGGTGGGACCATGCATGAACTGATGAGCTGAGCCTTCAGGCATACTCCATCGTCCCATTGGACTTGCAAAACACAAATTCAAAGATAAAATGGTTGGAAATTCTAAGATGACAATCACAAAGCATTAAATTCCAAGCACAGGGCCCTGTTTGACTGCGCAGCCTTGGGCTTGGCTTTGCATGCAGCATCTCCGCATGACAATCTCTACAGGCAGGAAAAAGGGGGCTTTCACCACAGCCTCCCACCTTTTTTTCAGGAAGAAAAATATTTCCCAGAAGCTTCCCAAGGAGCCAATGAGATGAAAGCAGCACTTCCCCTTCCATCTCATTGGTCAGAACTGGGTCATGTGGCCACTGATAGCAGCAAAGGAGTCTGGGAAGGTGAGTACTGATGGTTCCTGACTTAGGATGACCGTTCGACTCATGATTTTCCCACTTTGCGATGGTGCAATACACATACAGTAGAAACCATACTTCAGCACTGTATTCAATAGATTACCTGAAATATTCAACACTTTATTATAAAAGTCTTTGTGTTAGATGAGTTTGCCCAACTGTGGGCTAATGTGAGTGTTTCTGAGCAAGTTGAAGGTAGCTTAGGCTCAGCTACGATGTTTGGTAGGTTAGGTGTATTAAATGCATTTTCTACAATGGTATTTTTGACTTATGATATTTTCAATTCATGATGGGTTATTAGGACGTAACCCTATCGTAAGTGGAGGAGCGTCAGTGTCTAGAATTTTTCAGCTCTTAGGGGGCAGTGGGCAAGGAAAAAAGAGGCTGGAAATAGCTGCCGAGTAGGCAGGGTCTGCCACAAGCTAATATAGAAATCATTCTTCAGAGCCGGCTGGTATAACCTAGAGCCACTGCAGGCTGATGGCTCCTGGCTGCTCACTGACCCAGCAGTGGAGGAGAGTGGGGAGCTAACGATCCCGTGTCCAGTTCTTGCACACAGCACATTTCATTCTCACCCTGATCCATGGGTTTGGCAGTGGTGATCACTCTGCAGATTGAGAAAGTGAGACCCACATTTGAAGTAAATTTTCCTGGGTCACACGGTAAGTGAATTGAGAGGGTGAGAACACAGACCTGAATTTATCTAACTCTGCAGCCTATTGTTCTGCTAGTGCCCCCATCTAGTCCAATAAACACTGAGGACGGGAACCTTTGGGTGACTTGCCCAAGGTCACTGAATGGGGCAGAGGCAGGGGCAGGACTCGAAACGAGGCTAGTGTTCTTTCGACTCCATGCTGCTTCCATTCCTTGCAGAAGGTCATGGATTAGTCAATATCGCACCATTACTAAGTAAAAACAGGAAGCCTGTTTTAGAGAGGCTTACACTTTTGCTATGATGCACTTGAATATGAAGGCATTGAATAACAAATAGTTTGCTGACAGTAACAATAAAGGTATTTCATTAAATACGTCAAAAGAGGGTGTGAGGCCCACATGGTTTTCAGGCTTCTGTATTCTGCCTCCCATGGAAGCCTTCACAGCTCTGCTCCAGTACGTTGGCCTCCACACTGGCTCTGTGACAATGAGGCCACGCCATGTATGTCCCATTGCCAAGCTTTTACTGATTCAGAAGGCTCTCCCCTGGAAGGACTGTCCCAAGGCCAGTCTTGTGGTGTGCTGTGAAAAGATCAGCCTGGGAGCCTGGTAATGTGGGTCCTTGTCTTGACTATGTCACTCATCAGCTGAATGACCCTGGGGAAGTCACTTTCTGAGGGTTAAATTAAGTTTGGCCTAAAGGTTTCTTCAGACATAGTGAACTGTAACCTAACTTGATGTACAAACAGACTGGAACCTACTCTTGCAGCAAGTAGCAGAGTCTCAGCTAATCCCCAGCCGCCAACTGTTCAAACTGTGTTTCACTAAGGCGAGTGCCCTGCTGTAACCAATCCAGCTGTTTCCATACCTCACTTCCATACTCTGTACAGCCCTTTCCTTTTCTATCTATAAATCTTAGCTGACCACGTGGCAGCCCTAGAGTCACTCTGAACCTACTCTGGTTCTGGTGCTACCCAATTCACAAATCATTCTTTGCTCAGTTAAACTCTTTAATTTGCCTAAAGTTTTTCTTTTTAACATGTGTCAGGCAAAGTTTGGGGGATGCAAGCAACAGAAATCAATCTGGCTGACTTATGCAAGAAAGGGCAGGCCCAAAAGGTCTCAGAAATGAGGGGAAAGTGAAGGACCAGAGCCTGAAGGAGGATAAGGCTGCCGGGGGATGGGGATGGGACAGGGGAGGAGTCCAGGCAGCAGAAACCCACAAGAGGGTCTCCTCAGCACACTACCCCACCCTGTTCCCAGGGCAAGTCAGCTTCAGCCATCTGTAGTGCTTTTGTCTCTATGCTTAAGATAGACACTCCAGGGATTGAGAGAGACTCTTTGATCGGCTGAGCTGGGTCTCAAACTTACGCCTTGGCTGGAGGAGGTGGGCAACTTGGCTGATAATCCCACCAGCCAGCCCATCACAGAGAGGAGGCAATCCCCCCCCCCCAAAGAAGTCAGGGTACTATTATCAGAAAGAGTGGGAATGGATGTTTAACAGGCAAAATCAACACACGTCCACTACACTTTCCCTTCTGGAGGCTCAGTTTCCTCATCTGCAAAACGGAGACAGTGATACCCATCTAACAGGAATGCGGTGCAGATTCGGCGCAAGAGTGTAGCCCTGGCACAGGTCAAAATCAACACACGTCCACTACACTTTCCCTTCTGGAGGCTCAGTTTCCTCATCTGCAAAATGGAGACAGTGATACCCATCTAACAGGAATGCGGTGCAGATTCGGCGCAAGAGTGTAGCCCTGGCACAGGTAAACAGTTGCTGTTCCTATTAGTTATAGCCCATAGTGTGTCCCATGATGTTGAGAACGTCCCTTATGTCAGTGGCTGCCACGCTGGCTGTGTGGTCATGCCCTTGGAACTGGATAAGGACTAGATGTTTATGGCTGCTTGTCTGAGTCCAGGAGGTGTTTCCTTTCATGAGGAAAGGAGTGGGACGTACAGACATTCATTCTCAGTAAATTCTCACAGTTAGTCCATTTTCCGCGTGGGAACCAAGCCACAGAGATGCTACATTGTTCAATAGCCGTGGGCACTGCTGGACCCAGCTCAGGTCTGTGCGGCTCTGAAGTCACATGGGCGGTCACAGCTCCGGGGCTGATGCACATTCCCAGTCAGCAGTTCACTGGAGTCCTCCAGGGGCACTGATCCCTCCGTGTGGGCCTCCTGTGGAATTCCTCAGTGTGTTTTATGCTCTCTGGGCCCTGCAGATGGTTCTGCTTTTCTTCCAAAAGAGTATTATGCGAATTCACTTGAAGTTATTTTGGGGGCAAACAAGGCACCAGATGCTGGCATGTGGCCTCCCTTCTTCACTCTTCTAGAGAGGTATCAGGATCTAATTTTTGCTTTTCTTTAAAAATAATGGTTCTGGGAGCTGGAGGACATGTAAAATCAAAGGGAAATTACCGGCAGCGTGCAGAGAATTCTTGGTTTCCAGATGCTTGTCAAGCAACTTCAGGAAGCGGGCCCTTGTCACAGGTAGGGTCTGTCAGAAACCCTTTTTGGCTGCGGAACATCATGGAAGAGAATTAGCATGACCCCTGCCTTCTCATCTGGGACCCGTCACTGTATTTCGTAGCATTTAAGAAACAATCCTCCCATCACTGCTGATTAGGAGGAACATCAACTTTTACAGAGAGATGTTAGCAAAGTCTGGCCACGTGGCCTCGCTGGTAAAGGCCACCCTTTCTCAGAGTGTCTGCATGCCTTTCCTCCTTGGTCAGGCTCAGCATGTGGAGAGAAGTGGCTGACCTCCATCACTCCATAGGCCTGGGGTCCTCCTGGCAAAGACATCCCACAGCAAGCAGAACCCATTCATTTGTATGGAGCTATGGATTGAAAGAGAGGTTAAAGATTTTTCCAGAACTGAGGTTCCCTAAAAACTCTGGGATATATGAGAATCCCTCCCCCAATCACAAATCCCCCTCCTGTGATATACTTTCGTGTGTTATTTTATGACTGTGGGCATTTTCAGCAACCAAGCACACTTGGGTACACTCAAATAGCAAGTTGTGAAAGCAAGAAGAAGGTGGACATTTGTGTGGAGGCCCCATCCTCTTGGGCTGCGGGGTGCCTGCCAATCCTCTTTACCAAAGATTCCCTGATGCTGCTGGGGAGGAAGGCACGGACTCAGGCAGCACCTGCCCTGGCCGGGCTGGAAGATCTGGGATGGCCCCCTGTGTGCGGTAGCTGGCCCACTGCTGCTGGGGACACCTCAGTATTCCTTCTTGTGGCCTCTCCAGCAGGCTAGCTTGGGCTCTTCACATCATGGTCTCAGAATTCCAAGTGCCACAAAAGAAGACCAACATCTGAATGCACAAGGGTGTTAAGCTTCTGCTTGTGCCACATTTGCTAATGTCCAGTAGCCAAAGCAAGTCACACAGCCAAGCTCGGAATCAAGAGGGGAAGGACTAAACTCTGCCTCTGCATGGGAGGAGCTATTACAGCCCTGACCCCACCCCACGCAGACCAGTTTCCCTGTTAGATATCCTCACCACTCCCTGAACTTTCTCTCCACCGCACTTACACCCTCTGTAAGTGACTATTCGTATAATGAATTGTTTGTTGTCTTTCCCTTCCACTTCCCTGTGACACCTGGGGTACAGGCAGGGACTGGTGTGTGTTCACCCCTGCCAGCACAGTGGCTGGTATGCAGCAGGTTCCAATAAGTGCTGATGAAGGAAGTAGGAAGAAGTGAAGGAAAAAAAGGAACAAAGAGAGGGAAGGAGAGGGAGAGGGAGAGGGAGAGGGAGAGGAAGGGAGAAGGGAGAGGAAGGAAGAAGGGAGGGAGGGAAGGAGGGAAAGTCCTGGGAAAATGGAAGCACTTCTTACCTTTGGGCAGCCAGGTAGCCAGGTACCCTGTCCTCCCAAGTCCACTACCCTCATTTTAGTGCCTGCATCTTGGCTCATCCTCCCCCCCCCTGGCCACCCTCCCACCTTCTTTCTTCTGCTTGCCCATCCTTTGGTTCTTTCAATGTGCAGCTCAGGGTCCCCTCTGTCCCTCCTCCCAACCATCTGCATGGCTCAAGCAGTCTTCCTGGCATTTGCGGCCCACATTGTCATGGACATGTGTCCCCATGTAATCTCAATTGAGCATCCCCCCAGCCCCATGAGAAATCTAGGACGGGTATGTAGATATTTCCATCAAAAGTGAGAAAATGAGGCCCAGAGAAGCTCTATGTCCATGGTCACCCACCAAGAAGAGGTGGAGCTGGGACTCTGTGCAGATCAGTTTGATTCGATAGTCCCAAAACTGGATTGTCCCCAATGAGACCATGTGACCCTGACAGAAGGGACTCCATCCTCTTTGTTTTGAATGTCCATGGTCACCCACCAAGAAGAGGTGGAGCTGGGACTCTGTGCAGATCAGTTTGATTCAATAGTCCCAAAACTGGATTGTCCCCAATAAGACCATGTGACCCTGACAGAAGGGACTCCATCCTCTTTGTTTTGATGGGAGTAGATTCTTGGGGATGGGGGAACTAAAAAAAAGGGTCCTGGATCTGAGAAGGTGGGGCACTAGCAGTCCCCCCTCGTGGGTGCTGGTGCTGGAGGATGCAGGGTTCTGACATTGGGGCAATGGCAGATGGAGGGCAGGGCTGTCCTGGAATGACTGGGCTCTTGGGCAGGCCTGCAACTTCCCAGGAAATGCTCCCATGGGCAGTGAGTGGCCCTGTCTCCCATGGAACATCTTGGTTAGAGAAGAGACGAGCCCCATTCTCAAGAGAGGAAGGGACTTCCAGGTTACACAGCAAATTAGGACAGCCCTGGACTTCGGATTGAGGCCAGTGTCCCTGCTGTCACGACCTTTCTGCCTGCCTTCTCAGCCCCACCTCCACTCCCAGCTTCCAGCCTGGGCTTGGGACCAACCCAGGGGACTAAGACTAGTTTGGGCCAGGAGAGGCCCAGGAGGGAGGGGAATGGTAGAGGAAGCAGGCAGTCTTGGCTTGGGATCAATCCCACAATAAGCCTTTGTCATACAATCTGTGACTGTCTTTAGAGCTGCGCTTCAGCTCAAAGTGCTTAACGTGTATGGGTGTGTTGGTTAACTTTAACCTGCTCCTTAGGGGTGAGTGTCTGAAGTACCAAGATCAGGAATTGAGCTCCACAGGACAGCGAGCCTCGGATATGGCTTTGCTAAATGGGCACAGAGGGTTTGGCTAATCAGCATAGATGTTGCATGTATCTTTTCATTGGTGAAATGAGCAATATGGAAAAAATGTGCTGGCTACCGTGACCGTGCAGGCCCTTCCTCTCTACATGAGCCAAGGTCAAGAGTCCTGCCGGCCAGTGGCCTAGACCTTCAGAGGAGCGCCCAGGCCACAGCTCTGTTGGGGCCAGTGTCCACCGGATAAAGTGAAGACACTGAGTTCACTGGAAACCTTGCAATCTCGCCCTCACTTGCGGTTCTGCCCTCACTAGGGGTGTTTCCTTCAGGAAAGGGTTGCACTTGTCTCGGAGTGACCAGACCTGAAGGATGGCAAATGGTCTTTGCTGCATACCTACTATGTTCCAGGAACAGTTCTCCATGCATGTATGGGTGAGTACATTTAAAACTCACCACACCCCTTCCCATTTCACAAGGGCAGAAGTTGAGGCACCAAGTGGGTAAGTCACTTCCCCAAGTCCTCCCTGTGAGGGAGGACATGGCAGAGCTGGGATTTGAACCCAGATTCTGCAGTCTGATTGCAGAGCCTGTGCCCCAAACACCATACAGCCTTCTTCCTGCAGCTAAGGAACTGGAGGCCTGTGGGAAAAAGAGCTCTGGACAGCTGAGTTTGGAAGGAAGCCTACAAATGATCCTCCCCAGCCTCGAACACCCGTGGCTACACGGCTGAGGACCCACTCCATGTCTGGACCAGGCTCTCCAGCTCACCTCCCAGCGCACATGCTTGGCCTTGGCTACGCTGAGCTCCTGGGCCACACCCAGCACTGTGCTCACCTGCCCTCCCCTCTCCTTAGCCACCGCCCACTGTGTAAACACTACTTAAGTTTTAAGACTCAGGCCTCACCCCTCTACAAAGAGAGCAGGACTGAACAGACCAGCCTGGGGACCACCCTCATTTTCCTGTGTGACCTTGGACAAGTGACTCAACCTCTCTGAACTCAGTTTTTCTCATCTACGAAGTAGGACAATGAAGCTTATGTCATGGTTTGTCACATGGGTTAGGAAAAACACACATTAAGCACTTGACATAGCTTCTGCCACATAATAGGTGCTCAAAAAATGGCGCTTATTTTCAGGAAGTTTTTCTGTCCTTCCCTAGCAGAATTAGACTCTATACTTATGTACACACATTTGGACTCTGTAACATCCATGTGCCTGTCGTGAGAAACGCAACTTACTATCTCACCACGGTTGGTCTTTCATTGTTAGCACTCCTCCCAAGCTGGCATCATCTTACTTCCCTCTGTTTATTTTCTCTCTCCCTCAATGTCACACTCGCTAAGGTGCAGCTTGGGGGCCGATCTTATCTGTCTTGTTCATCATTGGATTCCAGTGCATAGAATGCTGCCTGGCACTTGGTAGGCCCTCAATCAAAGTTGGTTGGGGAAATGAATGAATGAATGAATCCATGCTGGTGTTGTGGGGAGCTTTTCCCCAAATTTTTTTTTTTTTTTTTTTTTTTAAAAGATGACCTGTAAGGGGCCGGCCCGGTGGCGCACTCGGTAGAGTGCGGCACTTGGGAGTGCGGTGGTGCTCCCGCTGAGGGTTTGGATGCCATATAGAGACCGGTCCACTCACTGGTTGAGCGTGGTGCGGGCGCGACACCAAGGGTTGCGATCCCGTTACCGGTCACAAAAAAAGACAAAAGGGAAAAAAAAAAAAAAAGATGACCTGTAAGGGGATCTTAACCCTTGACTTGGTGTTGTCAGCACCATGCTCAGCAAGTGAGCCACAGGCTGGCCCAGAATTTACTACTGATGGACACTGCACCACGATTCTCTTTCTTCGTTACTTGCTTGCTCACAACCGGTTTATGTCTTCCTCCCTGGTAGCATAAGAACCACCCAAACTGCTAACCATGGAATCATGAGCTAATTAACAATTGTTGCTTTACATCACTGTACTTGGTTGGTTTGTAGGTGTGTTTGTTACACAGCCACGGCTAACTGATACAACAGGGAAAGGGTTCCCTGATGAAGGGAGGTCTGAGCTAGATCTGGACAACCAGTGGAGTTAACCAGAGAAAGACTTAGAGAAGGTGGAGAACTCCAGGTGGAGGAAAGAGCATGTGCAAAAGCCACTTGGCAGGAGGTGGCAAAACAGAGCTTTTATTTTTTAACACTTTATTGAATATCCAGAAAATGCACACATTGGTGAAGTGTCCCATAGTGAATAAATGTAACCAGACCCATATAGGAAACAAAGCATGACCAGCTCCCCAGGGGAAACTTTTATGTTCCTTCCGATTTACCATCTTCCTCCACAGCTAAGCACTGACTTCTATCTGCATGGATTGTCTGCTCTGGAACTTTTTATCAACAGAATCTGCAACATGCACTCTGTTGTGTCTGGCTTCTTTCGCTCCATATTAGCTCTTGCATGTTGTTCTTTCCTTTCCCTTGATGAATAGTGTTCATTATTTATCCATTCTCCTCTTGATGGACATTTGGGTTGTTCTAGTTATTAAGAATAACATTGCTATGAATACTCTTGAACACATGTATTGAGCAAAGTATGTATATGTTTATGGTCAGTATGAGGATACCTCAAAAAGATCATGGAAAGATTTATATTATCTTTTAATTCCATTTTTCCATGAACTTTTTGGAAGACCCTTGTATGGAGTAGCAGTAGAATTGCTGGGTCTGGGCCGGCCCGGTGGCGCACTGCTATAGTGCGCTGCTTGGGAAGCGCAGCGGCGCTCCTGCCTGAGGGTTCGGATCCCACGTGCAGACCGGTTCCCGCACACTGGCTGAGCGAGGCGCGGGAGCAACACCGAGGGTTGCGGTCCCGTTGCCGGTCCCGGTCCGGTGCGGGGGCGACACTGAGGGTTGCGATCCGTTGCCGGACACGGAAAAAGAGACCAAAAAAAAAAAAAAAGAATTGCTGGGTCATGGGGTTGGCACAGAGAGAAGCTCTTTTAAGAAACTGAAAGGAACGGGTCGTTTGAAAGAGAGGTGGGGGCGCATTATTAGGGGAGGGCTCACACCTTGTAGAGCCTGGTGGACATGGCAAGTAGCTGATTTTCATGAGAAGTGTGGTGGGAAGCCAGGGTGTGACATGCTGTGATGACATTTTAGATCCCTCTGGGAGTGTGAGGTTGGAGACCATCATGGGGAAAGGAAACAGGCGGGCAATGATGGAGGAAGTCTAGAGAGAGATGATGGTGGTCAGCCCCAGGATGCCATGGAGATGGAGAGGTGAGGATGCACTTCTGGTTATCTAGTACTGCATTAGAGGCTTAACACAGCAGTGTGTTTTCTCTAATGACGTTGGGAGTTGCCTGGGCTCTGCTAGGAAGTACTCGTTTGGGGTCTCTCATATGGTTACAGTCATGTGATAGCTGGGGTTGGAGTCATCCGAAAGATCAACTAGACTGAAGATGAGCTCTTGTCCAAGATGGCTTTTTGACTTGCCCACCTGGCTCCTGGGCTGCGATGGCTGGAGCAGCTGGGAACTGGTGGGGCATCTCTCTCTATTACTCATCAATACTACTCATCCTCTTCCCACCCCATTCCACCCATAGCTAGCTGGGCTTCCTCACAGCATGGCAGTCTCAGATTGGTTAAGTGGAAGCTGCCTTCATGCAGAGCAAGTGTTCTAAGAGACCAGGACAGAAGCTGCAAGGCTTCTTATGACCCATCCTCCAAGTCCCAGAACATCATACTGGCCACATTTTCTTAGTCAAGCATGTCATGAAATCCAGCCCAGATTCAAGGGAAGGGAAATCAGATTCCACCACTTCATGTAAAGAGCAGCCTTCAAATGCAGAGAGGGAAGGTTGATGGAGGCTGTCTTTGGACACCAAGAGCCAAGGATGGATTTGGGAGATCCTTATCAGATAAAATTGACAGGACTTGCTGGTTTGGATAAAGGCTTTTGCCATTTCCCCTTTGGAACTGACATGTTAAAATCCATTTGAACAGCATGAAATAGACGTACTTTTCCTACACAGCCACACTGAGATTTCCTAAGATATTCTGCCATTTGGGGTGCTCAGGAATCAGAAGTGAAAACTCCCTGCAGCATTTCATGCACATAGGAGACCTCCCTGCAAAAAGCAATGGAGAGAGAGTCTTTTTGCTCCTGACCTAGTATGGAAAACTTGATCCTGGTGATCTTGTATACCTGAGGCCAACAATCGGCTGAAAGTATTTCTCAGTGAATCTCTAACTTGAACTGTGTACTGTATAACCTGGACCAGTTCAAAAAGGTCAAAGCCTGCTGATGTAGAGCAGAAAGATCAATTTCTGTGCAATATCTGGGCTCGAGTCCTTTCTTGGCTAAGCCATGACTTGTGTAACCTTGGGGATGTTACTGAATTTTTTTGTCTTTAGTTTCCTCTTCAGTAAAATCAGGATGATAATAGTATCTCCTTCAAAGGGTTGTGGGAGGATTAAATGATACAATAAATAAAAAGCACTTGACACTCGGGAAATAGTGAGTTCTTGCTAAATGTTAGTGACACAGTAAGACAATAGATGCACAATAAAATCATTGGAATTGAATTGCCTGTGCAGAGAATGTCATCTTCAGGGGCTGTCCAGGAATTTTACTTGCAACATGCTTTGGCTTTTAAACCATCCTTCCCAGGATTATCAGCAACAAAGTTTCCTTTTGGGGCCGGCCCGGTGGCGCACTGGATAGTGCACCGCTTGGGAAGCGCGGCGGCGCTCCCGCCCGAGA
>NW_007726720.1:285755-287048 GCF_000696425.1 Galeopterus variegatus
AAACAAAGTTTCCTTTTGATTCCAAAATGTTTTTTAAATGGTATATATGAGGGTACTTCAAAAAGTTCATGGAAAGATTTGTATTATTTTTTAGTTCAATTTTTCCATGAACTTTTTGAATTACCCTTGTATTTCTGCAATACTATTGCAGACACCTCGTTTAGGGTGTTTTCTCTCCCTCCACAGTATCTTTTCTCTCCTCACATCTTTACATTGACAATATCTCACACTTTGTCGGGGGCGGGGGGGAATTTATCACTTGCTTCATTGGAAAATGTGCACTCCTTAAATAGTGTTCTAATGTCTGCCAAAAAAAATTAGCAGAGATGTCTCCAGGGAAGCAGCCTTTGACTATTCAAACCTGGGAAAAATGAAGGGTTTTATTTGTAGAAATTGGGGCATCCGGTGCTGTCTACTTAGGGAAGCAGGATTTTTTTTTTAACCACCCACCGACACCTCCACATACCAAAAAAAAAAAAAAAAATTTAATAAAATCTCAGAGACTACATTAATATTTTACATTATAGGTAATCTCCCAAGTTCAGGGGCAGTTTTTCTTATGAATGTGGCTCACTTTGTGCCATAGAAATGATCTGAATTAGGGGGTTGGCTGGTCAGCTCAGTTTGTTAGAGCATAGTGCTGATAACACCAAGGTCCAGGGTTCAATTCCTATACCAAACAGATGCCAAAAAAAAAAAAAAAGATAAAAATAAATAAATGATCTGAATTTTACTGAAAAATCTTACTGAAGCATCTCTTCTCCATATGCATATCTTTGATCTCACACAGTCTAGCCAGGTAGGGACACTGGGCCGCGTTTTACAGATGACAGAATGGAGGCCCAGAGAGGTTAAGAATTTGCCGAGGTCACACAGTTTATGAATAGCCAAAGCAGGCCTGGAACCTCTGTTTCGGACCACTAATCACTGTACCATATGTTCGCCATCCTTTTGCTTGAGCCTGGATTCTTTCTGTGTCTCAGCATCTCTCTCTGCACCCAGCTATTGCATCATGTCCCACAGGATTCCTAGAGGAAGGTGGCACCTGGTAGAGAAAGTTTAGCAGGAAAAAACCAGCAGACAGGCTGACCCTCGGCATTCCTAATGCACAGAGGAGACACTGACTCTGTTCAGGAGCCCAGAGTTCCATGAGTATTAACAGTTACCGCTTCTGGGGCCGGCCCGGTGGCGCACTGCTACAGTGCGCCGCTTGGGAAGTGCGGCGGTGCTCTCGCCAAGGGTTCGGATCCCACATACAGACCGGCCGCTCACTGGCTGAGCGAGGTGTGGGAG
>NW_007726720.1:287116-292617 GCF_000696425.1 Galeopterus variegatus
ACTGAGGGTTGCGATCCGTTGCCGGTCACGAAAAAAGACAAAAAGGAAAAAAAAAAAACAGTTACCGCTTGGTGAAGTTTAAATAGAATTTGTCTATTCATGCATGCAACTAGCATTTATTGAGCATCTACTATGTGCCTGGCATGGTACTGGGCTCTGATAATTTACAGATGAATTAGAGAGCCCTGCTTGCANACTGAGGGTTGCGATCCGTTGCCGGTCACGAAAAAAGACAAAAAGGAAAAAAAAAAAACAGTTACCGCTTGGTGAAGTTTAAATAGAATTTGTCTATTCATGCATGCAACTAGCATTTATTGAGCATCTACTATGTGCCTGGCATGGTACTGGGCTCTGATAATTTACAGATGAATTAGAGAGCCCTGCTTGCAAGGGATTCTCAAGGAGTTTGCAGTAAAGTGGGTATGAGAGACACACGAAAGCACTGAAAGCAGAAGCATATGGACAGGAGCTGCAAATTCCTTAGCCAGGTACCGGGTACTGTTGATTCCACTGTCTGAACAGCTGGAGAATCCATCTGCTCTGGTGTAGGCCACCGCTGTCTTGCATCTGTATCACCAAGACCAGCAGGGCCTCCCGACATCCTGCCTCACACTTCTGATCCCTTTCCCACATGGCAACTAAAGGGACAATCCACCTCCTATTTAATCTCCCAAAGGCTCCTCACTGCCCTTACCACAAAGTCCAAATTCCAGAGCCAGGCCACACTACAGAGAGCTGGGCTCCCTCTTCACAAGTAGATTCTGGGTCTTGTTCACAGTTGGGTCCTAGTGCAGGGCCAGGCCACAGATGGGCATTCAATCAATGTTTGCTGAATAAATAAATGAGGCCTGGGCTCTTATACTACAGAGCAGCCTGATGACATCATAATGTAGACCCCTTCCCAGGAGATGGTCTGTTTGGAGAATAATAATCATTAGTCAGTCTAGCTAGGATCCACCATAACTTCTCAACTAGATTTAACTTGAAATTCCTAAAGATTTTTATATGCTGATAGCTCTGATTTTAATGGAACTAAGACATTTAGAAAATATTACATAAACATGACAATACATCAGTACATATGACTAATACGAAATCACGAAGTGTCAGTCTGCTCCATAGCATAAACCCTTGTCCAGTCATATTTGGGAGAGATGTGGGGAGCTGTGAGTGCCACAGGACAAAGACTGGTTTTGCTTTGCTCTGTGACCTGACCTTGGGCAGGTTACTTAGCACATCTACACACCATCTAAAAATGATCCCTTCCTCCTTGGCCTCACAAAGTCACCGTGAAGACCAGTTGAACACTGGCTGAGGAAGGGCTGTCCCAGTCCTAAAGGGCTGTGCACACATAAGGGAATAGGGCTGTGACCAGAGAAGGAGGCATCCTACTGGCAGAAGTCCCATCACTCTCCTCTCCTGGAAGTGGCTGGGAGGGTACAATGGGGTGATCTTTGTTGTCCCTATTCCCTCCCAAAGTGGGTCTGGGATGCCGAGATGCAAACCTCTACTGGGTTTTCTGCCTGAATTCATCAGTCCTCATGAGCAGAGGCAGGCAGATTATTAGGCCAGATGTTTTAGGAGTCCTTATGTGGAGAAGGATGTTGGACTCAGTGGTCTCTGAGGTTTAGTCTGGGGATTCTCTGCAATTCTATTACTCCTCCTTTTTAAACAATGGCAAGGATTCTAGCACAATTGGGCAACTTCTATAAAATCAACTTCTGGAAACTCCGAAGAAGCCAAGCCTTTGGGCAAAGTACTTTTCCTTCTCCCAAAAAAATGCAAAAGAAAAAGAGTACTGTTAATTCATGCAAGATGCCAAATATCTAATTCCTTTTGGAAGTCACGCACCCCTCCCTCCATGCCAAACTCTAGACCCTGGAGGCCATACTCTCCCCGAGGAAGGGACATATTTTCTCTTGGTATTTGCCTGGTTTCCAACAGCATGGCTTTGACAATTGCAAATATGGAAACATTTTTTGATCATCTCCCCAAAAGTTTACTCAGACCTAGAACATGGCGGTCAACTATTTGTCATTTCAGTCCCCTGCTTTCTGAGTTCAGGACTACAATGAGAGTCATTCATTCATCCATCTGTTAATATTGAGAGCTATCTCTGTGCCAGGCACTGTGCTAAGTCCTCAGATAGAGAAATAAACAAGACAGCGCTTGTTCTCAAGTACTTCACAGTTTATTGGGGAAAACCACCAAGTAAACATAACTGCAATGCAATGTGAAAACAGATGAGCAGGGGTCATGGGATATTATGAGATTGTACTGAATATTATGGGAATTATACAAGACAGGCACTCGGCTGAGCCAAGGGGTGCTGGAGGAGGTTCTCTTGTGGTGAATGTGATGAAGCAGCAACTAGGTAGATAAAGGTAAATTGCAGGGAGCAGGGGAGGGGTGTTTCAAAGGGAACACACTGAGCAAAGGCCTGGAGGTGACTGAGTACGGTCAGGTCGAACAGCAGCTCAGCATGGCTGGATCACAAAGTGTAAAACCAGGATTGAGAGGAGAGGACATGTAATAGTGAACAACCACAGATGACTTGTATGCCCACTGAGGAGCTCAGAGACACTGAAGGGGAGAAGGGTGATACTGACACATTAGTTCAACAAATATTCAAGTACCTTTTAGAAGCCAGTCTCATACCCAGTTCTTTAGGTTGAGGGTCCAACATCTGGTATATGGTCGGTGCTCAATCAATGCCAATCATGGCCCCTCTGTGCCAGGGAGCTGTTCCTGCCTGGGCAGTATTCCCCAAATGATGTGGCCTTCCCTTCCCAGGAACAGACATCTCTGTATCATGAAAAATGGCCTATCCCTGCAGCCGACATGCACACCGCACATTGTTTAACACCAGATCCCAGCCACCGCTCATGGTAGAGAGGAAGGCCGATTCTCTTGGCTCTTTGCTCTGTGAAGAAAATGATATTCAGCCCAACTTCACCCCACAGCAATTACAGAAACTAAATCAAAGTGTAAAAAAGGGAGATAGCTATTAGATGAGGCAAAATTAGGTGACACCTGGCTACTACCACCCTGGCTCTGCAGGACACAGAAGCAGACCCTGCTCCCTGGAGTGTGAAATGACCACAGGATTATGAATCAAGGCAGGGAGAAGGAAGCTCCTGCCTCCAGTTCAGGTGGTTGGAGCTCAGGCACCCAGGAGCTGCTGATGGGGCCTCCAGTCCTGCCTCCACTGACCCCTGGCCCAAACTGCTGTCCCAGTGGGAGCTCCTCTTCTCCTTCCGGCCCAGCTCCAAGGTCAGTCCTTAGAGACCGCTGCTGCTCTCCACCCGAGTTCCTTACCCCAAGCTGATTTTCTCCTTTCTGGAGCTCACGGATCTGAAATTCTCACCTCCTTGTTCACTGGCTGTACCCACACTTCCTGGAGATGGATGGTCTGAGGGTAGACTCACTGTCCTGCAGGGCCTTCCCTGCCTCGAGGGCATGGGTCTGCTCATCGGTAGGGCCTCCAGGAGTTACTTAATAATTAGTGAGTAGACGATCCATTCAGGGTTTCCAGTATTCAGTGATGGATTGATGAACACAGGCTTGGTGTTTGAATGTCCAGTAAATACTCCAGATTTAAAGCCATTTTCTGTGTGGCCTTAGGTGTCCTGGAAAGAGACAGAGCACTAACCCGGGAGCAGGGCCCTGGCATCCCCTGTGCCTAAGTCATTCCTCAGCCTTGGGCAAATTCCAGGGCCTCACTTTTTTGGTTTCTAAATACCCACTCCAGGGCCTCACTTTTTTGGCCTGAGGTACATATGAGTTATGGGCCCCAAACAAGATAAGATCCAGGAATTCTGAAGGATTCAAAGAAACAGTGGGGGGAGAAAAGCCGGAAAGGCCTGTCCTTGGCATTTTCAGTAAAGTCCAGGAGACGGTCACTTGGAGACTCAGTGACCCAGGACCCCACGAGGTACCTCAGCTCATAAGAGCTGGGCTGCCTCTCACTCCTCCCCAGAACCTGGGACCACATTTCCGGACAAGAAAATGTTCCCAATATCTAAACCAAGGAAAGAAGCCCTTCTCCCCATGGGCCTCCACTTTGGAGACTCCCCAACTCCATATCCACACTAGTTCGCACCCCGCCCCCCACTCAGGTCCTCGCTAATCCCTTCCCAAGGGGTCCCCAGGGGTCGGGGATNGAGCAGGGGAGGGGTGTTTCAAAGGGAACACACTGAGCAAAGGCCTGGAGGTGACTGAGTATGGTCAGGTCGAACAGCAGCTCAGCATGGCTGGATCACAAAGTGTAAAACCAGGATTGAGAGGAGAGGACATGGAATAGTGAACAACCACAGATGACTTGTATGCCCACTGAGGAGCTCAGAGACACTGAAGGGGAGAGGGGTGATACTGACACATTAGTTCAACAAATATTCAAGTACCTTTTAGAGGCCAGCCTCATACTCAGTTCTTTAGGTTGAGGGTCCAACATCTGGTATATGGTCGGTGCTCAGTCAATGCCAATCACGGCCCCTCTGTGCCAGGGAGCTGTTCCTGCCTGGGCAGTGTTCCCCAAATGATGCGGCCTTCCCTTCCCAGGAACAGACATCTCTGTATCATGAAAAATGGCCTATCCCTGAAGCCGACATGCACACCGCACATTGTTTAACACCAGATCCCAGCCACCGCTCATGGTAGAGAGCAAGGCCGATTCTCTTGGCTCTTTGCTCTGTGAAGAAAATGATATTCAGCCCAACTTCACCCAACAGCAATTACAGAAACTAAATCAAAGTGTAAAAAAGGGAGATAGCTATTAGATGAGGCAAAATTAGGCGACACCTGGCTACTACCACCCTGGCTCTGCAGGACACAGAAGCAGACCCTGCTCCCTGGAGTGTGAAATGACCACAGGATTATGAATCAAGGCAGGGAGAAGGCAGCTCCTGCCTCCAGTCCAGGTGGTTGGAGCTCAGGCACCCAGGAGCTGCTGATGGGGCCTCCAGTCCTGCCTCCACTGACCTCTGGCCCAAACTGCTGTCCCAGTGGGAGCTCCTCTTCTCCTTCCGGCCCAGCTCCAAGGTCAGTCCTTAGAGACTGCTGCTGCTCTCCACCTGAGTTCCTTACCCCAAGCTGATTTTCTCCTTTCTGAAGCTCATGCATCTGAAATTCTCACCTCCTTGTTCACTGGCTGTACCCACTCTTCCTGGAGATGGATGGTCTGAGGGTAGACTCACTGTCCTGCAGGGTCCTCCCGGCCTCAAGGGCATGGGTCTGCTCATCGGTAGGGCCTCCAGGAGTTACTTATTAATTAGTGAGTAGAGGATCCATTCAGGGTTTCCAGTATTCAGTGATGGATTGATGAACACAGGCTTGGTGTTTGAATGTCCAGTAAATACTCCAGATTTAAAGCCATTTTCTATGTGGCCTTAGGTGTCCTGGAAAGAGACAGAGCACTAACCCAGGAGCAGGGGCCTGGCACCCCCTGTGCCTAAGTCATTCCTCAGCCTTGGGCAAATTCCAGGGCCTCACTTTTTTGGTTT
>NW_007726720.1:293111-350759 GCF_000696425.1 Galeopterus variegatus
TTGGGGCGGCACCCGTGTGGGGTGGGGCGGGGTGGGAGGGCTCCCATTTTCGTTAGGGGGACTCGCCACCCCGCTCCAGCCACCGCTGTGAGTTTGGAGAACTTTGTATGTGGGCTCTGGGGGGCGGTGGCCAGGTCAGGGATGGGAGAAGTGCGACTGCCTGTGTGCATGTGTGTGTGTGTGAGAGAGAGACAGCAAGAACTTCCCAAGTACCTCTGAGGCCAGGGGGATGGACTGGGGGGTCAGGGGCGCGGGTCGGTGGGCTCAGGCCGGCCCCTCCCTCAGGGAGCTGGGGGCGCGGGCGCGGGACACTGGAGGAGCGGAGCGTCTGCCTCCAGGTGGCTGAGACCAGCCCTGTCTGACAAGGGCTAGGGGCGGCTCTGCACAGATTGAGTGTTCTCTTTCAAAAGAGTTTATTCAGTGTGGAAACTTAGAAAGCACAAAAATATTTGAGGGAAAAAATCATCCATATCGTCCCCCACCCCAATCCCCCTAAAGAGAGCTGCTCTTCGGGGCAGTGTATTTCCAGCCTTTTTTCTTATGTGAGCTTTCCAGAACTGGACAGAGTTCGCCTTCCGGCCTCTTTCCACCCACATTGACCTGTACAGGTAGTTTCTTTAGTCACTTCCCCTGCAAGGCTTGGGTTTCTAGAGATTCCAAGGTTGGGGGTGGCTGGCAGTGAGCTAGGAGGCCGGGGCAGAGAGAGGATGGGGCTGTGTGCCTGCCCTCCATCAGGTGCAGTAAAGTTTAAACTTTACTGCTAGAGGGCAGGGAGCCCCAGTGTCCAGGGAGCAGGCTGGGGGGTGGCTGAGCAGTCAAGCTTAAACATTACAGCCTGATAGAATGTTTCCTGGGAGCCCACGTGGACCAGCTCCACCCCTAGGTTGTGCAAGGACAGAGCAGGCAGAGGTGACCTGAAAAGGAGGGGGGAACCTACTGGGGTGGGCACTGGCACTCAGTTTGCTCTGGGCTCCTCTAATCAATTCTGGCTGTAATTTGTGTCAAAGGAGGAGGATTGGGCTGGAGATATTGAAAATGACCCTTTCGATGATAAGCCCAGTGCCTGGATCCTGTTGCCTGAGAAGAACTGACATCCAGTTTGAGGGTGGGCATTAGTATGGTTTGCTGAGATGGCATCTGGTTTGGGCTGTCAGGGTGTGTGTGTGTGTCTTAGGCAATCACTCGGTGTTTAATAAGCACATACTAACCAATGCTTGGTGCAACAGTTCCTGCATTCCTCCAGGATCAGCTCCAGTTTAGAGATTAACTGCTGTGAAGGGACGCTCAACAATATGAGCATTTAGTTACACCTGGAACAGTGGGAGAAGACTTCACAGGATGGGGACAATTTGAGATGGGTTCTGAAGGTTGGGTAGGAGTTCACTGAGTGGACACCTCTCCCTTAGCTGCCAGTGAATTGTCTTCAATTTTAGGCAAATGTCAGCTACAGTTTGAGCATCAGTGGGCTTTGTCATTAAACAAAATAAACTTTTGAATGTATGTATATCTATGTATTATATACATATGTGCATATAATGTGCACTAATTGTTGAGTGTAAGCTCAATAAATTTTTATGTGTGGGAACATCCATGTCCCAGATCAAGATCTAGAAGATTTCCAGTACTTTAGAGGGTTGCTTGTCTTTCTTCCAAGTCAGAACCCCTACCCCCCATACCACCAAGGTAACTACTGTTCTGATCTTTATTCCTGAAGATTAGTTTTGCCTCTAGAACTTGATATAAAATTGAATCGTACAGTATGTACTCTTTTGATCTGGCGTTTTTTTGTATGTGTGATTCATCCATGTTCTTGCCTGTCTCAGTAGCTCATTTTCGTTGCAGAGTACGATTCCACTGTATGCATGTACCACAATTTGATTGTCTGTTGAGGGATCTTTGGGTTATCTGCACTTTGGGGCTATCATGAATGAACAAAGCTGCCCCTGTCTTTTGGGGATATTAGCACTGTGGACTTGCTGAGTTGGGCTTTGTTGCTTTGCTCAGCATTGCTGAGAAGAGGTTGGGAGGAGTTGGAGGCAGGAATTTGTCTTCTCTCGATTTTTCCCTTGGTTACCCTGTCTCTTGACAGGATGCCTAACAGACGTTTTGGTTGGTACTCAGAAAGTCCCAACCAAAGGTCCAAGTCCAGAAGGTGCCCCACGCCAAGATTAGAGCATCTGCCAAAACCAGCTGGTGAATGTCGGCTGGCCCTGGATGTGTCTCAGTGATCAGCTCTGGGGTCCACCAGTGGGGGTCTTGTGCATCTGAACTCCACATGGGAGGTAGTCAGGAGAGGCAGGAGGAGTCCAGGCGGAGGTGTTGTTTTTTTAAGCTGTGTGCTTACTTACAGCACAGGTAGTTGCAGTTGTCGTGGTGATGGGAGGTTGGGTACAGTGGGATTTCATGAATCTGTAATCATAGGGATTGAAAAGGATTCCCAGCCTCCATCTGCAGGCAGCAGCTGCCGTCAGGGTCAGGCAGTCCTGATCCTTTTCAGAAAGCTTTGACTTTCTCGTGGCCCTGGGATGGCATGGTTCTAGGTCAGTAATCAGGGATAGCTCTGAGGTTACAGACTCTGGGACGCTACATTTCAGAGAAGAATGGTTTAGTAATAGATCTGTATCTTTCTATATATCTGTATGTTTAAGTTGACTTGGAGCTATGTTGGCTTCTGCTCACTTGCACATCCAAGGCCTTATCTATCACCTTGAACCATGGGATTCTGGAATCCATGCAGATATGATTGTGATGTCGACAATCATCCCCTGAGGAATGTTGGGATGATGACTTCCTGACCTGTCTTTGGAGGTCAGCTGGGCAGAAAGCATGCCTCTCCCAGGAGGCCCATCACTGAACTTCCTGTATCTGACATGGGCAGATGAAGTTCTCATCGATTCGTTTACACAGATGGCTCATAAATATGTTTGTAGATGAGAGGCTCTCTGGCACAGCATGGTAGTCCCTCTGGGCAAAGGCTGTCTGTACCTCCCTCACTGGGTCCCTTGCTAGGAAATGGGGGTAGTCTAAGCTGGTGGCCTTTTTGGAGAGGAGAAAATGGAATTGCAGGATATTGGCAGTTTCTGCCTGGTGACGGCTGCCTCCACTTTCTTGGAGCCACGTGGGGTGGAATTGAGGTTGGAGGCATTCTGTGAACAGGTCTGCGAACAGTTCTCTGCCTGGCTGTGGCTGCAAGGGCTCTGGTGTCCTCCTGATGACAAGGCTGCTTTGGCTGCCCCCTCGGCCTCAGGGTCCAGCTGAGTGCTCCACCAGTTCTGGGATTACTTTACTGTTGGTTAAAAAGGGGTGTTGGGGCAGGATTTAGAAGAGGCTCCTGTTCATGTAGGAAGACTCTACTTCCCAAAGAATCCACAGCCCTTCTCTGTTCAGTGTAGCAAACATGTGCCAAGCACGAACACCTTGCAGATGCCACGGAAGGAGAAGCTGGTTCTTATCTCTGCCTTCAAGGAACGTGAAGTTGTCATGGGTGCCCAGCACCCAAAGAATCCACAGCCCTTCTCTGTTCAGTGTAGCAAACATGTGCCAAGCACGAACACCTTGCAGATGCCACAGAAGGAGAAGCTGGTTCTTATCTCTGCCTTCAAGGAACGTGAAGTTGTCATGGGTGCCCAGCCAGTCTGGGGCTCGAATTTTCTGATTCTAGTGGTGCGGAGGTCACTTCCATTTTGGGCTGTCTCCTGTTGTTCTGGTGTGTTTTGGGTTTGGTGCTGTAATTCTTGACCTTGTTGTTCCAGAGTAGCTTGGCTTGG
Source organism: Galeopterus variegatus (assembly GCF_000696425.1). Classification (NCBI taxonomy): domain Eukaryota; kingdom Metazoa; phylum Chordata; class Mammalia; order Dermoptera; family Cynocephalidae; genus Galeopterus; species Galeopterus variegatus. Next base: position 296,879 of record NW_007726720.1, read on the forward strand.
ACCTGGCACCCGGAGGTGGAGGTGGATTGAGTCAGGTGGGGCTAGGCAGACGTAGGCTTTTCTTGTTGCTGCCCGGGGGAGCTGCGTGGGGAGAGTCCATCATTGCTATCTGGCCCCTGCTGGCTAATGCTCCCTAAATGGCATTCCTACCCTCAGTCAGAATTTGCCCTAGGTCACATGACTTGTTAGTGGAGCTGGGATTTGAACCCAGGACAGAATAACCCCAGGCATCCTATCGCACCTGCACTGAGACCCGTGCAACGAGCACACAGGTAAAGAGGCTGTTAACCTCATGGCTGGGAGCTGCAAAGGCCTCTTAGGTGAGGGAGTATAGGATCTGGACTTTGAAAGCTGAGCAGAAACCTGCCTCCATAGATTCTACATTGTGCAATGCAGAACAAGAGGGAAGTTGCTGGAGTAGCCCGAAGGCAGGCTCAGAGGCAGGACAGTGCCTGCATGATTAGGGAAGATCGGCCTGGCCCATGTCACTCATTTCCCCCGGCTCATGCTTGCTCGGACTCCGTGGTGACCTCTTTACAACCCTAGGCCTTGCTTCACATCCTCCAATCCACCCACCACCCAGCCACCTGCAATGTCCCTGCTAAAGCCTTTAGCAGGTGAGCTAAGGGCAGCAGAGTGGGACATGGATATCTCCCTGGTCCACCCCAAAGTGAATAGTATCATGGGCCACCAATGCCAGGAGGAGAAAAAGCTTGGGTTGCGCTGGCTACAGGATGAAGTCCTGGCCCCTTAACCTGCAGACTGGCTCGGGATGCCACACCAGCCTTCTCTCCCATGACTATCCACCACTCTCTGCCCCTAGAGCCCACTCCTCACAGTTCTTTATCTCCCAATCGCTAGACCTTCTGAGCATGGAGCAGTGAGATCAGAGACGCCGCATGGTCAGCATTATCCAGCAGCCAGAGAAGGGAAGGCAGGGAAGAGGCCCCCCTCTTGCCCCTTCCCACTGGCTCTTGGAAGGCACAGCAAGTGCACTGGAGGTTTTTGTCTAAACATCAAAAGAAAGTCAAATGCAGAGGTTTCGTGTCCTCAAGGAACTGCCTATTAGGGCACTGCCCTGGGGCTGTGCACTTGGTTCTGAGGAATGAATCATTGTGCTTTCTTTTTTTCTGGCTCCAGCTGGGGTCAGGCCACAGGCTTTGAGTTAACTCTATTGCAGACAAAAGGCTGTGTTCTAGTGCCGGCTCCATCCCTAACTCAGGCTGTGGATTTTCCCCGAGGGGCATTTGCGGGTGGGTGCATTGTACAGTTGGGGAAGCCACAGCTGAGACCAGGAGGCTGAAGGCCTGAGCCTGGGTGCTGGCTTAGTTGCTAACTTGCTGTGGGATCCTGAGAAATCTCTTTCCCTTGATATTCCTCAGTTTCCTCATTTGCAAAATGAGAGATTGGATTATCAGGGTCTCGAATCCACTCTCTGGGAAGGTGGTGTAAGGAGTGGCAGGGCTTGGGCCCACCTAAAGCCACCTGTATTGCAGTCTCTGGCACACATAGGTGGGACTCTGGGCTCTGCTAAGCACAGCTGGCCATATTCCTGGATTCTCCCCACTGTCAAGTGCAGGGGACGCATTTCCACCAGTGTCCTGTGTAGGAAAGCCTGCAATTCATAAGCTTGGCTACAAAAGTACACATTGGTAAATGATGTGCATTCTTGGTTTGTCCTTGGCTGATCAAACTGGGTAGAGTTAAAGGTGATCAGGGAGGTTTAGTGACCAGCCCACAATCAGGGCACAGAAGGGGGCTCCTGACTTATCCATGCAGGTTTGTACCCAGGAACAAGAGTGTTCAGGGACAAGGTAAAATGGAAGCCCATCTTGCAAATGGTTTGTCAGTAGAGAGAAGGAAGCCCTTGATCCCGTTGGCAGCAGACCTAAGAAGAAGTTTCACCACAGAATCACGCATTAGCAGGCATGGTTCAGGGGCGGCCTTGACCCCACCAGAGCAGCTCAGAGCTGCCTGCAAACCGCACAGTCTCACAGGGAGGCGGAACATCTGACCAGATCTACCACTCTTTGCCCAAGGGGCCCAGATTTCATGAACTGCCCTCCCTGACCTGTGGAACACTCTGGCATTTAATTTTTGACTGAGACAGCTTAGGCTCTGGGCAAAGTCCCTCTGCCCGAGAAGGCATAGGTCACGCCTGGCCTGCGTCTGAGGGGCAGAGAGAAAAATAAAGTAATTGTCTTTTTAGTGGTTGAACCATTAGAAGTGAACTCCCTGTTCCCATAGAAACCTTTTTTTAATTTCTCCCTTGCCATGCCTCTTTTTTTTTTTTTAACAGCAGTAGATTGTGTCAGTCACCGAAGGAATTAGACACAGCATCAAAAATCACAAGTGTGGCTTTAAAGAATCTTTGACAGTTTTTTTCCCTTACTAGTCTCTCTCCTTTTTTTTACTATGTTTTCTCTATGAGAGTAGGGATTTGCAAACCGTGGTCCACAGGCCAAATCCAGCCCACTGTCTATTTTTGTGAATAAAGTTTTATTGGAACATAGCCACGCCCATTTATGTGTATATTGTCTATGGCTGCTTTTGCATTATGCAGGTAAAGTTGTGTAGTTGAGACAGAGAAGTACCCACAAAACCGAAAATATTCACCACCTGGCCCTGTGCAGAAAAAGAGGAAGGCAGAGGAATAAACTGTTAGTAAAAAGTTTTTAGCAAAAAGAATAGGGTGTTTGTGTCTCCCTGTGTGTCTGTCGGTGTGTGTGTGTTTAATTTGGGTGCCAGCCTGCTCATTTGTTCCATAAATGTTTTACTAACTCAATTGCTCCGACTTGAAACAGTGGCCCAGGATGGAGGCCACCCAAGTGCTCCAGATCCAAGGTGTTGGCTCTGAACTACAGCTGCATGCTTCTTGTACTTACCCTCTCAATACTGTTTCAAGAAGAAAGCCTGGACAAGGCCCTGATATCATCCCAACACCTATAGGACACAGAATCACCCTCCTTTGCTCTAGCAGGCCATGTATCTGGGGGTCTGAGGGGGCTGGGATCAGCAGTGCTTGGCCAGCCAGCCTCCCTGCAGAGGAGGAAAAGACCTGTGCTTATGTTTTGCATCAGCAGGTATGGGAGGCCTCCCATTCAGAATGTGGCAATCTGGAAGACTTCCTATAGGATGACAGGGACTGTGTTCTCCAAGCCCAGACTCAGGCCATGTGACAAGTAGGAGATGCTTATGGTGACAACAGCAGGGAATTCTTGTTGTGTGTGTCATGGCCCAGCCTTATTTTCAGAAGGTTGACTGTCTGCCTGGGGTACATTCAGTACCTGCTTTGGAAAAGGACTTACCCGCTTAAATCCTTGTCAAATAACAGTCATTGAGTCCTACCAAAATGCTAGGAGCTAGGGATGCAGGGGGAATGGGATGTTCCAGTATTTCCCAGTACAGAGAGGACGTCATGCAGTTGAGATGAGCGTGTTGAAACTGAGGATGCTCAAGGAGGTTCTGCAGGAGTACGGGGTTGGGGAGGAGAGGCCCAATCCAGTCTTAAGAGTGGGGGCATTGGAGAGGAGGGCAGGGAAAATCTGCGATCACAATGGCAGGGAGTGTGGACCCATGGGGTAGGGGAGAGTGCAAGGTCAGGGGGAGACCCAGCAGCTCTTCAGCAGGACTGCAGCCAGGGTTGGGTGGGGGAGTGCAAGGAGTGGGTCCCAGGGGGCTCTCATACAGTTGACATTCACCTTTTTGTGATCTGCTGCTTCTTGGAGATTATAGTCCAGAGCCCCAGAGGGTGAGGAAAAGCCAAGGAGGATTTGGAGAATTTGCAGAAGCCCCAGAGTCATTTCGGTGTCAACCAGCACAAACTTTAGCTCTTGCAGAAGTTGGGGTCTTCCTGGAAGTACCTTTTTGGCTCTGGTGACGTCATGCCCCACTCCTGCTTCCCTCCCCTGGGGCCCTCCATGCAGCCAGGAACCTTTGCGATATTTATATCCCTCTCCTCTTTTAAACTATTTTTAATCCTCTATGGTATGACATACTTAAAAGGCAGCGTTCTGAGCCCTTCTTGCTGAGAACTGGGGCGGTGGGTGGGGAGGGGGCTTGGGGGTAACTTGCCAAGTTGGTGGTGAAAGAACTCGAACCCTCAGATGGCATCGTCCACTCATCCTCTCCCCTACCTCCCGTGTCCATCTGTCCTGGCCCTGAGTGTCTGTCTCATCCAGGCCTTTCCACGCATACCTGCTTCTGCACACATCCTCCTTGTTAGTTGCCAGGACCACTGTTTTCCCTGCTTCCAGCGCCTGCATCCCCATTTCAGTCCCGCAACGTGAAGATCTTTTTATCGAGAGTGTCTGTCCTCTGCGAGACACCCCTTTGCCCCCAAGAAGAAGCTCTGCTGTGTGTTCTGTCCCCAACCTGTCCTGCCCATCTCTGTGCCTTTGTCCACAAGGTCCTTCTTGCAGGGAATGACCATGACCATGCCCAGGACAGCCTCCCTGAATTCCATCTGTGCCCTCCTGGGCAGAATTCGCAGTCTCTGCCTCTGAGCTTCCTGGGACTTCACAGATGCTCTCTGAGCTCCCCTCTGAGCACCCCCCTGAGTAGGGCCCTGAACTGAGTGCATGTATCTTTGTCCTAACACAGAGGTCTCTGACACAGAGTAGGTCTTTAAAACTGCCGAATTATTGCAAGCTGAACAATGCCCCCACCCCCAAAATGTGCTCGTCCTAATCCCCAAAACCTGTGAATATGTTTTCTTACTTGGGGAAAGGGATTTGGCAGATGTGATTAAGTGAAGGATCTTGAGATGGGGAGATTATCCTGGATTATCCAAGAGGGCCCAACTAATCACAAGCGTCTTTATGAGATGGAAGCAAGAGGGGGAGAGAGAGAGAGAGAGAGAGAGGAGAGATGTGATGATGGAAGCAGAGTTCAGAGGGGTGCCATTGCTGGAAGGGGACATGAGCCAAGAACATAGGTGGCCTCCAGAAGCTGGAAAAGGGAAGGGAATTGATCCTCCCCTAGAGTGTCCAGAAAGAACACAGCCTTGCCTAACACCTCGATTTTAGCCTGTAAAACTCTTTTCAGATGTCTGACCTCCAGAACTATAAGATAATAAATTTGTGTTGTTTTAAGTGACCAAGTATGTGGCAATTTGTCACAGCAGCAGTAGGAAACTCATACACAAGTGAATAGCAGATAGCAATCAAGCCTTCTCCTCTTCCCCAGAAGAGACACATCTGGGAGATATTTGCACACCTGGGGGTGTGAACGTCAGGTTGGTGGAGACCCAGGGTGGTGGCAGGGAGTGGGGCTGAGAGTGTGGAGACCTGCCCTCTGGTCACAGGGTTGTCACCACCTGGCTGCAGAAGCTGGGGAGGTTACTTGACAAAGATCAGGAGAATAGGATTTGAGGGGACAGGAGAGGAAGCTGACATGGAAAAGCAGAGACTCTTTACCCAGGAGCCCAGATGAGGTGGCGGTGTCATGTCATCATGGTCCCATCTATGCTCTGTGGTCCTGGCGCAAAAAGGGTGATGTCCTAGCACTGTCTTCTTAGTTGAGCACATGGTCAACCCCATAACCTTCACTGCTTTAGCCATTGTTATCACCATGGTAAGTTTATGAAACCAGTAGTGATCACTGATAATGACACTTTCATTCTTTTCCTATTTCTGCTTATTTTTATAAAACAAGGGTGCAATGCAATCAAATGTTCCAGTAATATCCCAAATATACTATGAAGATGGAAGCGTAGCTGAAAAACCTCCTCTGTGTTTTAGCAGAGCTTCTTCATTGTCAGACTGACTTTGGGAAGTTCTGACCCGAATTACAGAAGATAATTTAGGGTATTGTTGTGGGCATATGTATAATATACAGTACAGGTTGTATAAAAATCAGTCAAGTCAGGAATTGTTTTTATTTGTTATAGGGCATTGATGTCGTGATTATGGGAAATTGGGGGTGGTGGGGGGAGATGACTACAGTGCAGGACACTGTGCCAATTCTTCCGAATAACACTCATGGTGGGCGTTATTATCTACCCCCAAAACTAAGGCCAAGTAAGATTGTCACCAGTGCCAGGTTACTGAGCGAATTAGTGGTAGAACCAGGAATTAAAACTAAGTCTGGGAAGATGAAGTAAGTTAAGGTCAGGGGTAGTAAGAGGGAGGCTGATAGGACTTGAATTTGGGGGGAGGGAGAGATTTGGCCAGCACTAGATTAAGGACCAGCTGGCACTAGAGAGGGCAATTGACCTGGAACCCAGAAAGAAAACTGGAGTCTGGCTAGAGGATGTTAGGCAAGCAGTCAGCCAGCCCTGGTGTTGAGGTTTATTAAAGTAGACTCAGTGACTCAGCTGGTTCTGTTTATAGTCACTTACGTGCCAGTTTCCTTGAACTATAACAAAATAAAGGCTAAATTCTTGACTGACGATTCCTGACTGGTGATTCCCAGGGGAAGATCTGAGAAGAGTGGGGCAAGGATCCCATTTTGGAGAGATGAAGTTGGAGAGATGAAATTCCCATAACCTTGAATTACGGCAGAAGTGACCGGAGGCAGCCTTGGGAACCATCCTGTCATCCTCCTCCTGGATTTTGTCATGGTGATGGCAGATTATAAAGCATAGTCATCTCCATTCTGTCATTTAATTCTTATGTAACCCTCTGAGGTTGGTGTTATATTCCCAGTTTGCAGATACAGACACTGAGGTCCAGGGGGGCTCAACACCGTAGCCCTGTCCTGCTGCGAGGGAGCATCAAATCTGAGGTTTCATTCCGCACTCTGGTATCACAAAGACTTACCCTGGCCCCCAGACTCTCCAGCACTTGCCGGAGGCTGGTCTGCACAAGGCACTGTTCTCCTTTCACATGCATGAGGGGCTGCATGGAACCCTCCCTTGGAGAGCTGGTCTGGCCTTTGAGCTTGACTCTGATCTGAAACAAAACAAAATGTGATACCTTCCAAATCAAAGTCGAGGCCTTGGGCGCTGAGATTAGGATGTTGCCCTGGGTGATGGCCAGTATTGAATTCTCAGGAGCACTGTGGGCAAGTGCCATGAAATGGCATGTGATGGCTTACCTGTGGGGGACAAAGGTGCCATAATGCCATGGCACAATGACAGACTAGCAGAGTGGGTGAGGAAGGGAAAAGCTGCAGCAGGAATCAGACAGCTGTTATAATCATGGATTGAGACTCTTCAGGGAGGTGCTGCTACACTTGGATTTATTAGTGATAGCTCGTTTGCCTGGGTAGACCAGAAGCCCCATTGGGTTGGGCACTGGGGCCTGCTCTGTCCACCATTGTGTACTGGCTCGGTGTGTGCTCAGTTCCTATTGGTTGAATGCATGAATGTGGAATCAAAGGGAGTATGTAGACCCTGGGGTCTGGCAGAACTGGGTTTGAGCCTCTTTTTCGTATTGACTGGCTATGGGTAAGTTGAGCCCTACCGTGCCTTTCTGGTGAAAAGACAGGATGATCCCAACTTCTCCTGTTAGAACATCCACTGAGGTCACCTGTCTTCAATGTCTTTTTCCCCTTCCCTTGCCTTTTCTCTAAGGTGTATATGAAAAAACAGTGGCTCTCCTATTACCCCTTTCCCTGGAGGCTACCACTTGCAAATACTTTTGGCTGATGATTTTGGTGTTTTCCTTTATGTTTCTAAATAACTGCATGTATTGCTTTGTCTGGATATTTTGGCTTTGATTTCTTACTGTGAAAGGTAAAGATGTGGGTCTCTTTTTTATGTCTTAACCTCATGTCTTTCCTGTCTCCCCACTCCCCTAACTTTCCAATATATTTCTATCATAATTTTGGAAAGATCAGTAATTGGGATTTACACTGTTACTACTAGGTCAGTGCTTTTCAGAGCCTGGTTGTGTAGTAAATTATGATCGCTTTTCCTTTGCTGCTCTACTTCTTGTTTTCCTTGGAGTTAAACATTGTCAGCTGTCGTGGCTATTGTTGGTGTATGTGCTTGTTAATTCATCTCCAAACTCTGTTACTATTCTGGATATCCCCTTAAGTTGTTTGGGTACTTTGGGTAAATTCTCTCAGTTCTCTCTTTTTGAACAAGTCTGGGTCCTCTGGATATTGCCCTCCACACCTGGGGCGTGGCTGGCTGTCACCTGGGCTATCTGTCACCATTACCTCTAATTCCCTTCACCTCTCTCCTGGGTTGTTGGATCTCCTGTTATCTGCCTTTTTCTTATGGCTTTATCCCTTGAATAATGTGCTCCCTTATTAAAGAGAAAGAGTGTCTGCTGGTAAGTTTTTGCACATGGGAAAATGAATTTATTCTCCCCTAATTCTTGATTGCTACATTAGCAAGGCTTCAAATTCAAGGTGGGAAATTATTTTGCTCCATTGTCCACTAGCTTCTAGGGTTGCAGTTGAGAAGTGTGAATCTATTCACGATCCTTTGCGTGCAGCCTGTTTTGTTCTCTCTGGACACTTACAGGATCCTCTTTTTGTCCCCACTGCCCTGAGACTTCAAGGTGACCTGTCTTGGTGCTGGTCTCTTTTCATCTATTATGCTGAGCATTTGGTGAGATCTGTCCATCTGGAGACTGTGTCCTTCAGTTCTGGGAAATTTTCTTGGATTATTCCTGCTTTTTGGTTTTCTCTGACCTTCTAGAACTCCTTTTATTTTTTTATTTTATTTTATTTTATTTTTCCTTTTTGTCTTTTTTACTGACTGGTAACGGGATCGCAACCCTCGGTGTCACGCCCGTACTGGGGACCGGCAACGGGATCGCAACCCTCGGTGTTGCGCCCGCACCACGCTCAGCCAGTGAGCGGGAACCAGTCTCCACATGGGATCCGAACCCTCGGCGGGAGCGCCGCCACTGCACTCCCAAGCGGCGCACTCTCCAGTGCGCCACCGGGCTGGCCCAAGAACTCCTTTTATTTTAATATCAGTCCTCTTGGATTGATCCTTTAATTTTCTTATCTTTGCTATTTTCTATGCCTTTTGCTTTTTGCTCTGCTTTCTGGAAGATTTCTTCAATTTTATATTCCATATTTTTATCTATCACATTTTTAATTTGCAAGAACAATTTCATATTCTTTTGAGAAGCCTATTCTTGTTCGTGACCACAGTATCTTCTCTTCCACACTGAGGATGTTAAGGACAGACAGTGACAGTGGGGTGAAGCTTTGCAAGGAGACAGCTTTTGCAGTGGACCAGAGCATGGAGCCACATCGCCTGGTGGGAGCCCCAGCTCTGCCACTTCCTTGCTTTGTGACTTTGGACTAATTACTTAACCTCTCTATTCTTCAGACACCTCTCATAAAATGGGAAAAATGATGACTAATATCTGTCTTAAGAAATGCAGCGATGGCATGGGTAACTGGGGAAAGGACTGAGAGCACACCCGTCTCCCGCTGGGAGTGGTGGACGTGTGCTTCCTCAGCCTCTCTCCGCATGGCTGTGCCTCTCCTTTGTTGGGTCTGTAGTTTTCCTAGTAGAGGTTCTTTCTTTAGCTGTTTTATCATCCTTGGTTGTCTTCTCATAAATAAGAGTGGGGGTCTACAAAGTGTCCTGCAAGCTCTGAGCACATGGGGGGTTCCTGACTGGAAGCTTTTCTCATGGGTGCCCTGCTGGGCTTGTTTTGTGGGAACCCCATGTGAGTATCTTTAGGTCTTTCCTCCTGGGCTGGTCAGACTCCCCATGGAAGGGTCTTATGTTTTCCTGCCTGGAGGGTCAAGACCAGGCTGCTGAGGGTGGGCAGGGTGAGTCTGGGAGCTCTAAGATAGAAGAGGGCTTGGGGTGGGGGTGGTCCTCTGCATCCAATATGCATAAAGTCACTTAATCTGCCTGTTTTAGTACAATGTGCACTGAGACCTTCTGTTTTACCCTCTTTAGAAAATAAACTTACACTTGTGTGCCAGCTGGGAGACATGGGGGAGGGGAGACGTGGATCCAGCTGGTTCTTTCATTTAATCCTCTTATTGCAACCCTGTACCCCAAACTGGTTTTCAGAGATACTACCTCTACCTTGGATTTTGGGTCATCTGGGTTATAAAATTGGCTTTGATTTTGTCTTTCCTCACTGCCACTTAGAATGTAGATTTCCTGAGTTTGCAAAATCACTGGTCGATCCTCCTTCCATCTCCCAGCATTTTGTGGCTGTCTCCCCTTCTGTTCTTCCCATCACTGAGGGTTTATTTCCTAAATACATAATGCACACAACAAGCAAAATCCCTTTCCTCTAGGCTTCAGTGGAATTGGGAGATGGACTGAAATTAGAAGCCATGCTGAGTCTGTCCTCTTTTCTGGAAGTCTCTCCCTTCCCTTTCCAAGTATCTCAGAAGAGCCAGGTAGGAAGCTGGCAAGTAGGTGCTGCAGTCACCCTAGCTTTGAAAATTTGAGGTCTGATGATGCCGACAGTCAAAATTTCCATTTTGACTGTCTTCCAGGCTGCTGCTAAATACTGGCTACCAGGAGAAATAGGGGGAATTGCAGAGTGGGTGTTGGTCACAACCACTTTGGTTCACCTGTTTCTGGGGTCCCAAGGCCTGGGGGTCAGTGACCCAGAGGAGTACAGCTGCAGAGGCGGAAGCTGTCCTTAATGAACTCGTCACCTATCAGTGGGCTAAAAGCTCCTTCCAGCTTGGCAGGTGGGGTTTTAACTTGACGCCTGGCGCTAACCATTGTGCACTTGTTGCTGCCGTTTTAGAGCTGCAGTCTGTGCAGCATGTGGGTGCATTGGCAACTTGGGAAAGAAAAATCAGACTTGCTGAAGGAACGGGTTGTTTGGTTTCTGCATTGTTGGGGTTGGAGCCCTGCCTGCTTTTATAAAACCTTCCTAAGCCCAAAGCCACAGGCTACCTGGGGGAGAATTGGCTGGTGCCAAGCTTTTAAAGTTAAGCTATTCCTGTTGGCAAGATGAAAGGTTATCCTGCATCCATCAGATACTACCAGGCTGACTTTACTTCATCTTCTAGATTTTTGAGTGGGTCAGATTACCCGGAAGGAGGAGCACGATGGAAACACCCTTTGGAGATTGTGCTAAAGAATGAATCAATCCATGATCCTCCAGCATAGCTGAAATAATGCCTTTTTATTCTGCAGCCCATATCAAGTAAACATAGTTGATCAATAAGAATAAAACCAGAGAAAGGACAGCCTGTCTGGCCTCTGGCAGAAAGAGAAGTTGTTTGAAACCAGGCCTGGCCTTGAATTTTAGATCCTTCACTTCGTAGTTGCAGAACTTTGACCAAATTATGTGTCCTTGTGGTGTGTTGGTCTCTTCTCTCTATAATGTGACTTTAGTAATAATTATACCCTCCCAGGGTTGTTTGTAGAATTTAGTGAAGTCATGAATGTTAAAAATGCCCAGTACTAGTAAGGGCTTTTTGAATTGACATTGGTTTCTTTCCTTTATTTAAAGTAAAAGAGGAATTTTTTTGGTATGGTATTCGGTATTTTGGTAGGGGCTCAGCTAAATGAGGGGAATAAATTGGTCACTTAGTCAGTATTTTGGGGCTGTGCTGTGTCATGTCAGATTTGGTGTCTACACTCAGGGATCATGTTGTTGAGACCATATGGCAGTCATTGACAAGCACTAAGTTGTCTGGTCGGAGGCCTGGAATCCTTCAGAGATGGGAGAGATTATTGGGGTTGAGCAATCCAGAAAGGTTTTGTGTAGCAGGATCTTGTGTTGGGTGGGGACTCAAGTAGATGGAGATTGGCAGGGGTGGCCCACCAGATGAGTGAGAAGGTTGGCATGAGCCAAAATGCAGAGGCAAGAATATGCTGGAGTGTTCAGGAATGTGACTGGTCCAGCCTGGGTAGGCAAAGGCCTGGGCATGGGGGAGGAGGGAGGCCTCATTAATAATGACTTGACCTTTTGACTCATTTTCCCCTTGCAGCCATTTCACCCTGGGGATGTGGCCTAGGCTGTCTTGGGGCCAGCCTTCCTCAATGTATGAGTTTTGGGGGGCCACTATTGGTTTTTGGAGTGCAATGGTCTTCTGTGTGTGTGTCGTTCCACATGTGGCAGGTTTTTACATTGCTGATTGAGTTCACAAAATGCCAATCAAAATTTCCCCCAACATTTCCACCTGGGAGTGATACCAGCCATTTGAGAGCCAGTAGGGTGATATGCAGACGGAGGGGGAGGCCGTGCTTCTCCAAAGAGCTATCTCCACTCTCGCGCACAACAAGAGCTGTGATAACTACGTGTGCCCCTCACTCAAAAGACTCTTTGATAAGAAACTGCAGCTTTGAGGCTCTTAGAAAGTCAATAGTTGATGTAATAGCTGTTCTGTGAATCATGTCCATTGTAACTGAGGACTCTGCAGTTGTGGAAGGATCCAGCAAAGTGACGCAATAATGCATGACCTTTTCGGATTACTCCATGGAAAATTACTTAATGCGTCAGGTGCAAATGGTGCAACTTTTATTTCTATTTTCCAAAATATCGCCTGTTTCCAAGTCAAACCAACCAGAGCCCTTCTGGTTCTTGAGTTAACTTTGTACAACAGCAGCTTCCTACAAATATTTATTGAATGTCTGCTTGGTTCTAGGCTCTCTCCCAGGCACCAGGGCTGTAGGCATGAGGGAAGCAGACCTAGTCTGTGCTCCATGGCTGGGAATCAGTCCTCGTGGGCTCATCAGCAGACTATGGGGAGAGTATCAAACTAGGGGACTTGGTACTGGGTATTGTGGAAAGCCATTCAGAGAAGATTCAGAGAAGGTGGTGTTTCAGGTTGAAATGAGAAGAATAGATGGGAGTCAGCCAGAGGAAGGGGGAGAGGAAAGTTCACCCAGAGGGGTCAACTTGCACAGAGGCCGAGGCAGTCTGGAGCATGGTTCATAGACATGTCTCCATCAACTTGAGCTGACAGAGGATGTAGCATTCAAGGTTGTGTCAGCTCTGCAGCATCTAACTTGCTGACCCCTTGTATCCTGCCTGGGTAGAAATGGTCCTGTCTTTGGAGTCTGAGGCAGGGGTTCTGGATTTCTTCCGTTCAGTAAAGCAATAGGCTGGGGCATTAGGCCATTATCAGAGAGACCAAAAGTTCTGTGATTTGTTTCCAACAGGCTCAGCTTCCAAGAGGCTCCTAGCCATTGTTTGTATATGTGGTGGCTCTGATGCCAGCCCATGGAGTTGGGGTGACTTTCATTTTACACATCTGTGTGCTTTGAGGTGCAGCAGGGCACTGTGGTTGGGTCCTCTCCTCTCCCCAGACCCATATTTCCCATTTCCTTTCTCTGTCCTTGTTCATGTCCAAGTCCAGGCAGATCTGTCCCCTACATGGGAGGTGCTGCTTCCTTCAAGCATCATGTTTCTGGGTTCGGGATAATTAAAATGTTGAAAAAGGTGATGAGGTTGGTGACAGTATATTCGCCATCTACGTGTCTGTCCTTGTTCATGTCCAAGTCCAGGCAGATCTGTCCCCTACATGGGAGGTGCTGCTTCCTTCAAGCATCATATTTCTGGGTTTGGGATAATTAAAATGTTGAAAAAGGTGATGAGGTTGGTGACAGTATATTCGCCATCTACGTGGTCATATTGGCCCTGTATACTGAATGCCAACTCCGGGCCAAGAGCCCTATTGGGTGTTTTATTTTTCTCATAACTGTATGAGTAGGGGAAGTATCTCCTTTTTTCAGATGTGGAATTGAGGCTCAGGGAGGTCAAGTACAAGCTGCACAGTCACACAGCTGGTTAGTGGCAAGATCAGAATTTGGCCTCAGATCTTTCTCACCTGTGCTCTTTCAGACACCTGTGCTCTTTCCACTAAGCCACACCAGTCCCACACTGAGGTTGAGTTTGGCTCTGTGAATGACAACACATGGCTCTGGCCCTTTTCAGTCCCCTTTTCTACCTCTTTTTCAGTGTGCACTGTCTATTATGATAGGCACCAGTCACATGGGGTTCTGGAGGACTCGTGTCCAGTCCAGACTGAGATGTGCCGTGAGTATAAAATATGCATGAAATTTGAAGACTTGCTATGAAAAAAGAATGTGAAATATCTCAGTAAAGGGTTCTGGAGGACTCATGTCCAGTCCAGACTGAGATGTGCCGTGAATATAAAATATGCATGAAATTTGAAGACTTGCTATGAAAAAAGAATGTGAAATATCTCAGTAATCATTTAAAAATATTTCTTACATGTTGAAATGATCACACTTTGGAAGAGTAGGTTAAGTAAAAATGTTATTAAAATGTAACGACTAGAACATGTAACATTACATGTGGCTTGCACGGTATTTTGATTCAGTAGGACTAGGTTAGCCTATCATTTCTAAGGACCTTTTAATGTTTCAATCCTCAGACTACAGTGCTTATGTTATGTGCAGTGTTTCTGAGCCCTGAACCCTCTTCTGAATTACTTGCCTTGTGTTTATCCCTGAGCATCTGGTGGGACTCCTAGCCTTGACTCCTGTCTGAACCCTGACTGCATCAGAGGAAGGAAACTCACCTGTTCTCATGTTACCTGCCACCCTGGGCAAAGTATTTTACTTTCTGAGTCTCAAATACCCATCTATAAAATGGGCGTGAAGATTACCCTCCTCAGGGGTTGTTAAGATAAAAGGATGTACATAAAGCCCCACACCTAGCAGGGTCTCTACACACATTCACTCCCCATCAGAATTCTGTAGCTGACCTTTGTCACCCTCATGACAGATAGCAGTTGTTTTGGGCCTTGTCTCTGCGTCAGTGATGTTCATGTCTTTAGCAAAGTCCCTCGGTGATGATATGCTGCAGAGTCAAGTGAGCCGCCCCTGTGATCCCACTGGCCCCATGTCAGGGAGGATGGTGCTTCTGTGACCTGCGCCCGGGGGGGCAGGGATGTAGCTGGAGGAGGAGGTGAGTTGGAGGCCCAGATTTGACTTTGTACACCTGGTGCAGGGAAATCAGAGGACTCTGAGCAAATGAGTCAAGTATTTGCCTAGAGGCTGCCCTCGGGTGGCCATAGGTACCACTGCACTGGTCCATCTGTTTGGGCCTTGGGTGCCCAGATCTAAAAACTCCAAGGTTAAAGCGTTGAAATGGTGATTGAGGGTGCTGGGGTCGTGCAGTTCTGGCTGCTGGTGGTGATGGGGGCAGTTGTAGAAGAGGGGGCAAAGGCAGAGGGGGGGACGGAAGGGACGCTGCTTCCCTTAAGGAGCGTTGCATCTTAAAACTTGATGAATCACCCAGACAAGCCATCCATGGATTCGAGGGTGAATCCCCGGCCTCCCCGGGCCTCTTTCCTCGTCTTTACTTGCTGGAAACCAATGCCCGCCTCATTAGTAATGCACGTGGAGCCGTTGGCATGGCCCAGCAGTGTAATCCACAGGAGATTATCCACTCGGTTAATCATCTGTGGCAATTACTGTTTTTGTTTTTATATGGTTGTAAAGTCATAGAACCACACTTTTGGGCTACCACCCTAACACAGCTGCCACTGTCACTTCTATGTCGTCCCTTCTGGTCTTTTTTCATGTGAGTGCATATCATTCACACTTGTATCTGTTTCCCATTTCAGTTCTGCTTTTTGCTTTCCCAGGTAATGTCTTATCTAGTGCCTTCTTCCATGCTGTTGGGGTCTCCCTGTACCCCATGCTGGGTGAGGCCCCCCATGCCCTTGGCATCTCAGCTCTTGCTCCTCCATTGTCACCCTGCTATGGCTTGTCTGGCTCCCTCAACAGGTGTGAGCCTCTGGAGGCAGTATTTGGTCTTAGCCACCTTGTGGGCCTGGCCCAGAGGTGGTCCAGTAGTGCCCATGGAGGGACACGTTGCCCTGCTGAGCACCCAGGCTAGAGTTTTCTTAACCATCTCCCCAGCGGGAGATGTGAGCCTGCTCCCCAAATAGAGCTGCCTTAATGGGCATCTCGCTCTCTGTGGCCATCCCAATGTGCCGCAGAGGAGGGGCCAGGAGGGGAGATGGTCGGCAAGGGGCAGGTCTGGGACGCTGGGGATTTAAAGGCGGAAACAATCCAAGTGGGGCTGCGGTGGTGTAGGGTGAAGATCACACAGCTTAGGGCCCACAGCCAGGGCTCGAATCCTGCCTCTGCCTCTTGGTAGCCAGGTCTCTTCAGACGTTGGAACCCCTGTTTGCTCCTCAGTAAAACTGCACCACTGTGAGGCGCACATGGTGTTCCCGTTCCGTGAGCGCCTGCCATCTAGCTGGCAACTCCACCAGTGGAGGTCACTTAAAACAGTTCCTCGAGGGAGGGACTACTGTTCTATGCTCTGTCCAACAGTGGTTCTCAAGCTTGAGGTCAGCAGTTCTCAACTCAGGGCAATTTGGCCCCCTGGGGACATTTGGAAATGTCTGGAGACAATTTTGGTTGTCACAACTGCAAGAATGCTATTTGTATCTCGTGGGCAGAGGCCGGGCATGCTGCTTAACATCCTGCAATGACAGGATAGTTCCCCCAATTGAGGGTGACCCAGCCCAGAATGTCCACAGTGCTGAGTTTGAGAAACGCTGCTTTAGGTGCATTGGGATAGCCTGGAGGGCTTGTTAAACCACAGGTGTCTGGGCCCCACTCCCAGAGTTTCTGACTCAGTAGATCTGGGGTGGGGCTTGAGAATTTCCATGTCTAACAGGTGCCCAGGTGAGGCTTCTGAGAACCGCTGTGCAGTGGAACCTCTACAGGATAAGATTCCACACATATAGAAAGAGGCTGATGAATGAACCAAAGGCACGGTCACCACTCTGACTCCTAACTCATGCTCTTTTGAGTGTTGTGGCCATCCTGGGATAGAGGTGCTTTTGTCAAGTCCCCCAGGCTCAAAGAATGTGACTCCCACCAAGTACCTGAAAGCACCACCTCCCCATGGAGGGCTGAGCCCTGGCTTAGGGCCTGCCCTTAGCCCAGCTGCAGCCTCCTGGTGCAGCAGCTGCCAGGAGATGAGATTGGAGTGTCCCTCCCCCTTTTTCTCTTCTCACTGGGGGTTGTGCTTATCACATTCATGGAGGGAGGGATCCCTGAGCTCTGGCCCCAGGTCCTGGGGATGCTTGGACAAGGGGCCAAAAGGGGATGGGAGGAAGCTGCCCAGAGTTCCCAGCTGTCGGGACCTGGTCTCCCTTCTAGAAATGGCTGGGCAGGACCGCAGGATTTGGGTGGCGATGTGTTGAGCACTGACATTGGTACCTTGGCCTGCCCAGGGACTCCTGGGACTCCCCCTTCCTGGGCCCCCTGTATTGACCTTTGTGTCCCTTTGTGCCTGCATGAGTCAGTGTAGGGAGCTGAGATCTGATGAACCCATGGAGGGCAAGGAAGACACCAGTGTATGGTATGGCTGAGCCTGGTATTGGGTAACAACACTTATATGGCTAGGCCTTGAATGTTGGATCCTCTTATGACTTTGCATGAGGGATGTTGTTACTGGAAAGGGGGGGAAATTGTCCTACCTCCCTCAGAATTGGGGTGTGCATTAACTAATGCCTGCCATGTGGGTAGCCCAGACCTGCCACACAAACCCTCCAGAATCAGCAACCACTGGTTCTAGTCTGCTGAGGAGCCATGCGACGCAGACCAGCCTTGCGGCCTGTGTCTCACCTGGGAAGGAGGTTTGAAAATGGCTGGCCTGCCTTCCTCCCACAGTGGCGGGGAGAGTCTGTTGAAGCCTAGGTAATAAATGCCCCTCCCACCACTCCCCACTGTCTACCTTTGCCACACACCACCTCCAGGCAGCCGACCTTGATTACTCACCCCCTGCTTCCAGCGTCCAGCACTTAGCTCTCTGCTCCCTACAATGACAGGACAGCTCCCCCAACTGAGGGTGATCCAGCCCAGAATGTCCACAGTGCGGAGATCGAGAAACTGTGCTTTTGGTGCATCAGAATAGCCTGGAGGGCTTGTTAAACCACAGGTGTCTAGACCCACCCCAGACAGGATGCTGTCCCCTCAGTGTGTGAGTCTTTATGGGCAGGGGTCCTCCAGTGTCTCCAGCACCTGGTGCAGTGCATGGTGCAGGATGGGTGTTTAGCAGATGTTGGAGTGAATGAATGAAGGCCAGAAGCCCTGGTGGGTGGTCCTTGGGGCTATATGAGGAACCTGGCTCTCTGGGAACACTCACACACCAACTTTCAGAGCACCTTCCCTTCTGATGTGGATCCAATGGGGGCTGGACGCCGAGGAGTCCAGATTGTTCTCTGGGGGTATAAAACCTGTTCAGGGGGATGTGGAAGAGAAGAGAGAGCTGCAGACAGCCACCTGTCAGGAACTGGGTGCTGTCATGGTGGTCAGGTGGGGTGGGGTGGGGCAATCACTGATGTCATGAGAGCTTGGAGAGTCCGGGATCCTGTGACCTTAAAGTAGTCTCCTGCAAGTGCTGGCAAGGCTGTGGGGCAACTGGAACACTCATATACCGCTGGTGGAAACGCAGCAGTACAGCTGTTTTGGAAAAGCTTATCAGTTTCTTATAAAGTGAAACCTGTACTACCATGCAGCCCAGAAATTCTGAGTTATTTACCAAGAGCAATGGAAACATGTCCACACAGAACTCTATGGGTGTACTAGTCCGTTTCCATTGCTTATAACAAAATACTTGGAACTGGGTAATTTATAAAGACAATGAAATTTATTGTTTACATTTTCTGAGGCTGGGAAGTCCAAAATCCACCTGGTGGTGGCAACAGTGACCCAGGGGTCTCACATCACAAAATGGTGGAAACAGAGAGAGAGAGACAGACAGACAGACTCTCTCTTCTTTTAAAGCCCTCAGAACCAACGCCCCTGACCACCATTTTTAATCCATTCACTACTGCAGGGTCCTACAATCCAATCACCTCTTCAAGGCTCCACCTTTCAGTTACCGTAACAGGATTTCCCACCCTCTTAACAGTCACAGTGGGGGCCAAGTTTCTAATATGTAAAACTTGGGGGACACAATTGAAGTTCCAGTGAGTTTTGGGAGGACATAATTCAATCTACTACAGTGGAAGTGTGTGTGTGTGTGTGTGTGTGTGTGTATAAATGTACGCAGCTTTACTTACAATAGCCCAAAACTGGACATAGTCCGTACGCCCCTCAACTGGTGAATGGAGAAGCAGGTTGTGCAGGTCGTGGTATAGCTGCACAGTGGAACACTGCTCAGCAACAGGATGCGAGAGCTACTAATACACGCAACATGGATGAATCTCAAAGACATTATGCTAAGTGAAAGAAGCCAGATTCTAAAGGCTCTACAGACAGTATGATTCCATTTATATGACACTCTGGAAAAGGCAAAATTATCAGGACAAAAAAATAGATTTGTAGTTTCCCCAGAATGGGGAAAGAGGATTGACTACTGCATTAGTCAGGGTTGTCCGGAGAGACAAAAGCAATAGGATATGAATATAAATATATAAGAGGGGTTTTATCAGGGGAATTGGCTCACGCCATTGTGAAAGCTGAGTAGTGCCACGATAGGCCGTCTGCAAACTGGGTGCCGTAGTGTGGCTCAGGCGACTCAAGAAGCCTCAGAACCAGGGAGGCCGATGGTGTGATTCTCAGTCTGAGGCCCAAGGCCTGAGAGTTGGGGGTGTGTCACTGGGGGTGCAGCCTGGAACCCAAAGGCTGAAGAGTTTCAAGTTCTGATATCCATGGACGGAGAGCAGAGTGTATCCGAGCTCCAGCGGATAGAGACAGAGATTCGCCCTTTTCTCCATTTTTGTTCTTTCTGGAGCTCCAGTGGATTGGATGCACCCCACCCATGTTGAGGGAGGATCTTTCCTATCGAGTCCACTCAGGCCCACGTGCTAGTCTTTTCCAGAAACACCCTCCTCACAGATGTACCCAAAAGATAGCTTTACCAGGTTTCTAGGTATTCCTTAATCCAGTCAAGTTGACACCTAAAATTAACCATCACTACTACAGTGGGGCACAAAGGAACTTTTTGGGGTGATGGAATATTGTATATCTTGAATGTTACACAACCACTAGTTGTGGTTATGTGACTTTATTTGTCATGACACAGAACAGTACACAATAAAAGGTGTAATTTGCTACATGGAAATTATACCTCAGTGCATCTGACTTTAAAAAGAGAGAGGGAGTGGCTGGCTAGTTAGCTCAATTGGTGAGCGTGGTATTATAACACCAAGGTCAAGGGTCCGGATCCCTGTACTGACCAGTTGCCAAATAAATAAATAAAATATTAATAAAAAAGAGAGAGAGAGACACACATTTAAACAGGACTGCACAAACATGGCCTTTTTTTGGTTTTGTTTTGTGACTAATGATGTAAGCAAGCACTTTCCTACTGATCTTTGAAATCCCTTTCTCATAAAAACCACAGGAACTCCACTGAGCCTCAGGCATAGATTTACTTTGTAAATGAGACTTCAGAGACTTCTTTCAAGCCTAGTAAAGTGAGATCTGCAGAGAGCCGCAGGCAGGAGTCTTTCCTTTTTGTCTTTTTTTCGTGTCCGGCAACGGATCGCAACCCTCAGTGTCCCGCCCGTACCGGACCGGGACCGGCAACGGGATCGCAGCCCTCAGTGTTGCACCCGCACCTCACTCAGCCAGTGAGCAGGAACCGGTCTGTATGTGGGATCCGAACCCTCGGCGGGAGCGCCGCTGCATTCCCAAGCGGTGCACTGTAGCAGTGCGCCACCAGGCTACCCTCACTCTGGCCCCCAGCGGGCACCGAGCCCGAGCCCGAGCCCTCCCTGGGAGCACACTAGCTGGTATTCCTTTGCTTTCTCCATCTCCAAGAGAATGTGTTCTCGAATCACTGCTGATGGGAAGATAAGATTCAAGAGCACCGGGCCTGGAGTCAGACAGGCCACCGGACCGGGACACGGGATCGCAGCCCTCAGTGTTGCACCCGCACCTCACTCAGCCAGTGAGCAGGAACCGGTCTGTATGTGGGATCCGAACCCTCGGCGGGAGCGCCGCTGCATTCCCAAGCGGTGCACTGTAGCAGTGCGCCACCAGGCTACCCTCACTCTGGCCCCCAGCGGGCACCGAGCCCGAGCCCGAGCCCTCCCTGGGAGCACACTAGCTGGTATTCCTTTGCTTTCTCCATCTCCAAGAGAATGTGTTCTCGAATCACTGCTGATGGGAAGATAAGATTCAAGAGCACCGGGCCTGGAGTCAGACAGGCCTGGTGTGACTCTGGATCACCCTAGATTAGGTTTGGCTGTGAGTTACAGAAAACCCCAAATAACAGTGTTGTAAACAGAAATGCATTTCTGCACAGGCAGTCCAAAGCTGGTGTGGCAGCTGTGCACCACAAATCTGCAGGGCTCCAGTCTCCTTCCAGCCTGTGGCACTGCCAACCCCTGGTATAGCTCTCGACCTCATGGTCCAATATGGCTGCGAGAGCTTCAGCCATCACATTTGTGTTTCAGGCAGCATAACGAAGGAAGGGACAATGAAGAAGGGTCAAAGGTGAATGCTAGCTTTCTGTTAATTGAAGTTTCAAGAAACTGCCTCATGGCATTTCTGTGTTATTAATGTCCCAGCTGAGTGGGCACCATGAAGAATATCATAAAGAGAGGACACACTCTGGAATATCCAAGATCCAGTCATCCGACCTTATTTGCTCACCAGTCAACTCTATGCTAGGCCCGCATGACAGAGCTACTACAGTACTGGTATCACCACTAGCTGTATTAAGTAGCAGGCACTGAGCTTAGTGCCTTTCTGTGCTCTCCAGTGATGCTGTTGTTATCCCAGTTTCAGAGAGAGGGAGCAGGAAGAGAGGATAAGGGACTTGCCCAAGGTCACACAGCCAGTGAGGGGAGGACTAGGGTTTGAGCCCAGATAGCAAGGGTCAGGGTCTGTGCCCCACCTCAGGGTGCCGCAGATGCCCACAGCTTTGTGCAGAGACAGAGCTGTGTGTACATCAGGGCAGGACAGCAGGATGGGGGAGGAAGATGGGGTGTACCTGTTGGGGATGGTCTAAGTAAGGTTGTGGTGATTCATTTCATTTTCCATCAGAATTGTTGGTCTTCAGAATAATTACTGCATCTGGGAGTGTCATTAGCAGTGAGTTTACAGGGTGATGTGAATCCCAGCTCTGCCACTAGCCAATTGCCTGGCCTCCCTGAGCTTCCATTTTGTTTTTCCCCTGAATCGTGGGCCTGACACCAGGCCTGGTTGAAAGGACTGGACAGACCCACTTGTGAAGCACTGGAACCCACCGGCAGCAGCCGCCACAGGCTGGAGGTCAGTGCAGGGACAAGCCCCATAGACATCAGGACCCGCAGTGCCTTTTTCCCTTGGGTCCAGAGCAAGATCCTTGTGCTGCCTCAGAATGGTGCCACTGTGCCCAGATGGTCAGCGTGCTGCTCTCTCTTTAGCGAGGTCCTTGGGACAGGAGGACGGCTGAGTACCCCTCATGTCACACTTGATTGCTGTCAGTGCCTTTTCTCTGCCACCCCTGTATCCGTAGAAGGGGAGAGGAGTGGTTGCTACATTCAGGAGCCCCTGGATGGCCCCAGGCTGCTGACAGCTGGGTGTCTGGTATGTTCTTTTCACTACGTATATTTCCTAAGTTTTTTATAAACAGTATGTTGAGTTTTTACTAATAACAAAAACAATCAAAGTTTTTTTTAAAAACAAGTTTGCAGGTTTGTGCCTGGTGCAGGGGCTGCATTCAGACATCCTCCTAGCCTTGCCTCCGCTCCTGCGCACCCCAGACTCACCCACCAACTAGTTTTCCTTCTCCACTTCAACCCACCAGATGGAAATGGAATTTATTAAAACTCATGAGTCATTTACATGACAAAAGCAGTGTTGACTTGCCATGAATCTGCTTTCAGAATTCATTGCCTGACCAAAGCTGCCCAGGAGGCCTCAATGTGAGCTGGCCGAGGCCGAGGCTGCATGCTCTGTGTGGCCTCAGCAGGTCCCCTTCCCTTCCCTGCCCTGGGTCTATTTTCTCATCCACAAAATGAGCGGGTTGGACTTTGCTGCCTGTTCTGATCGATGGGTCGTGGCTGCCTAGGTAGGGAGGCCAGGTCTGGGCTCAGTGGGAAGGTGTGCTGGGTTCCATTAGCAATGTCTGCCATGGCCCTGGCTAGGGAGTGTTTCCCATGAGTGAAGTATTTATTGTCCAAGGACTAGATTATTTCAGAAGGCTCTTTGACAGTCTGTGTATCTGTGAACCACACTCAGGGCCAGCTACATACTTTGTGGAGTTCAGTGCAAATTGAGCATGTGAGGTGCTGGCAGGGAGTGGAGAAGTCAGCCTCCCTCCCAGAGCTGGCTGCCCCAGCCCCTCAGACAGCAGTGCCTTGGAGCCCAGGATGGGGCTGGAGCCCCACCTCCTGCTTACTGAGCCACCACTTTTGTATCCACAGATGCCTGAGCCACCAGCCTCCCATCCCCAGACTCTGTGACACCACATTCCTTCACCAGTATCCCTCTGCTGCTAGGCCCCCATACCCCCAAGTCCAGCTGTGCTTGTTCACTCAGCTGGGTCCTCATCCACCAGCCCTCAGTCTGGGCTGGCTCTGCCCTCCACCCAGTGATCCCTGTCCATGAACCCCTCTCTCCCTGCCGAGAGGGTGACTGTTCTCTTACCAAACCAAACCAGGATTTGCTCGCCCGTGTGCGGTAGAGTTAATACACTGACTCCGGGATCGCAGTGATGGAAAGGTAGGTGTTTTATTGCAAAGCACCAAGCAAGAAGGACCAGCAGCTCTTGCTAAAAACCCAAGCTCCCCAGTTGCCTGGTAATGAGGTTTATATCGGGTAAAATCATGAGTAAGGGTCTTGGTGCATGATCAGCTCATGGGCAGTGCTGATTGGGTGCCAGTCGTGCAGTCAACCAGTTACTCTTAGAATCTTCCATTTGGTCTGGAGGCTGTGTTCTGATGGTCAGCGGGTAGTCATGAGTCTCCTT
This sequence comes from Galeopterus variegatus, assembly GCF_000696425.1. Classification (NCBI taxonomy): domain Eukaryota; kingdom Metazoa; phylum Chordata; class Mammalia; order Dermoptera; family Cynocephalidae; genus Galeopterus; species Galeopterus variegatus. The sequence goes on from NW_007726720.1 coordinate 320,626, forward strand.
TAGAGATGGTCTTGGTTTCTGGAAAACAACTCAAAGATGTATGACAGTGATGTTATCTATACACCCCCATCAAAAAGGGGGAATGTGAAATCTTATGACTATAATTATTGTTACATTATACCTGTTGAAACTTTCCAACTTTTGCATGTAACTACTTTTTAAAAAATTTTTTTATTTTAACTACAGTCACTACAATCACTAGGTAATATATTACATACTAACAAAAGGCCAGGGACTCAGGGACTATGGAAGTTTTAACCTAATTTTTTTTTTTGTCTGTTTTGTGACCGCTAAGAGGATCGCAACCCTTGGCTTGGTGTCGTCCGCACCATGCTCAGCCAGTGAGCGCACCGGACATCCCTATATAGGATCCGAACCTGTGGCGGGAGCGCCACTGCGCTCCCAGCACCGCACTCTCTCGAGTGCGCCACAGGGTCGGCCCTTTAATCTAATTTTTGAAAGGCCTGCTTGGCTTCTGTTCTAGGGCTTGAATTTTGGCAGCTCCAAGAGGTGGTTGGATTCAGTGATTGTGACCTGTCTGTGCAAAAGCTGGGCAAGGACCCTGGATTGGGCTTTTCAAAACTGCTACCTCCTGGGGGTGGGAGACAGAGTGGGAAGCCCTTCAGAGCTTGACTGTCATGTGGGGCTCACTTGCCTGACCTCCCTCCCTCTTAATGCATGTTTATTGAGCTCCTGCTGAATGCCAGACACTGCTAGAGGTGCTGGGGACAATGTGGGCAGAACAGGCAAGGTCCCACTCCCATGGAGCTTCATGTTTCAGGGAGGAGATGAACCATAAACAAGTACGCAAATAGTCAAAATCCAGATGTTGTAAATGCCTGGAGGAAAATAGACAGGTAAGGGGATAGAGAGTGATGGGTGAAGGTGGGGGGAGTGTGGCAGGCAGAATATTGGCTCTCCAAAGATGTGCACACCCTAGTCCTTGAAACCTGTGAATATGTGACATTCCATAGCCAGAGGGACTTTGCAGATGTCACGTTGAGGTCTTGAGATTGGGAGCAGCTCCTAGACTACCCGGGTGGCTCAGTGTAGTCACATGTGTTCTTATAAGAGGGAGGCAGGAGGCCAGAGCCAGCATGAGGGAGCTTGAGAAAGACTCGACCAACTGGCCATTGCTGGCTTTGAAGATGGAAGGGGAAGCCAAGGAATGTAGATGGTTCTAGAAGCTAGAAGAGGAAAGCGGATTTTCCCCTAGAATCTCCAGAAGAAATAGAGCCCAGTGAGCTTCTGAGCTCCAGAGCTATAAGAAAAGCTTGTGTTGTTTGAAGTCACCATGTTTGTGGTAACTTGTGAGAGCAACGAGCAGAAACTGATACGGGAAGCTATTCGTGGTCAGGGGAAGCCTCTGAGGAGATGCACAGTGAAAAGTGGAAGCTGTGCGAAGATTTGAGTGAAAATCACTTTGGGCAGAGGAAACAGCAAGTGCCAAGGTCCTGAGGCAGAACCGCACTTGACTTGTTGTGGGTCACTCTTTCATTGGCCAGCTGTCACTTTAAGTGACCTGGTCTTTTGGTCAACATGAGAGCTCTGACCTTTGTCTCAACAGGCCTCTCCTACCTTGTCTTTGCTCAGGTTTTTCCTTTTGTCCTGTGTTCTTTTAGCCCAGAAAATTACTATGCATCCGAACAGACCTGGTCCAATACCACTTCTTCTGAGAGTCCTCCGCTGACACTGCCCCTATACAGACTCACAGGCTCCCCGCTTGCTGTTCTCAGTGCTTATCACACTCACACCATTGTGCAACAGTCACTATGTACACACCTGCTGCCTCTGCTGGGCTGCTCCCCAGGGTGAAAGCTGTCTCTTGTTCACCTGTCTTTCCCCCACCCCCGGCACAATGCCTGGCATGCAGGAGGCGGAACGTTTGTTGAATGAATGATAGCTCTGGCCTCGCAACAGATTGCTCTGAAGTCTCCTGCTTACCCTTTCCAGCTACCAACCTCTTTAATTAGACTGAACTCGCCAGCTTGTGAGCGTTGTAGCCTGAACACATTTTCCCCAGGGGCACTGTCCTTCACCCTGTAATCATGACTTGAAATGCATTGAGCTTATCAGAGGGTTTTATCAGTCAGGAGCCAGCAGGAAACTCAGAAGGGTGAGTCCAGAGAGTGTGATAAAGGGGCAGTTTACAGAGGTGGGGGCAGGAGAAGGACCCCCAGCAGAGGTTGTGCAGCACCCAGAGACTCCTAGCAGCAGGGAGCTGTGACCACCTCTAGGCCTGACACGCAAGAAAAGGGGCACAGTTAGAGGAGACCCGCAAAGCTCCTGGTGAGGAGCCCCCCAGCAGGAGCCATGGGCCCACATGGAGAAATGCAGCCCCAGCCAAAACCACAGCTGGGAAGCAGTAGGCAAGGGTAGGAGGCAGGAGGGGAAATAATCTGACTCCCCTCTGCCCCACATTTTCCTACCAGCACCTCCCGTTGGCTGAACCCAGCAAGTGGTCAGAGGACAGCGGTGCCCAGTGACACAGCCTGCAAAGGATCAGCCTCCCAGGACACAGGGCAGGCCAGGAATGATGGGGGATGGATTGGGGGCAGGGGCATGCATGGGAACTTATCCTATTTCTCAATACTGCACTTGAAAATAAGTGTCCTTTTCTGCATGCTATAGACCAAACTTGTCCAAGAACAGCCTCCAGGAAGAGGACAGGGAGAGGGAGCTGGAATGGGCACCATGTCTATCTCCAGGGTCTTTCTGCTTCCCCCCACATGCCAGTGGGCATCTGAGCACCACCTGAGCATAAGGCATGGCCCTTGCATCAGATAAGCATGTGGGCTGCCCCGGCCCTGCCCCTCCCTGAGGAGTTCTGGGGTTTCATCTGCTCCATTGTCACTGTCTTCATGTGTAATTCTCCGGTTGTGTTTTCTTGATTAACGCCTGTCTTCCCCACATAAGCAGGGGCTGTGCTTGTTGCTTGTCATTGTAGCCCAGTGCCTGGCACATAGTAGGTACTTAGCAAATACTTCTAGAAATACGGAGGATCCAGCTCACTACCCATCCATTTTAGGTTCTTTGGCAGGCAGGCTGTTTGGGGTGAGGAGGGACCAGAGGGGGTGCCTGGGCAGGGGGGCACGCTCCAGCCAGACTTCTTGCCTCATCCTCCTCTTCTTCAGCACCGTCCCCCAGCCAGGCAGCAGGGCCGGCACCTTCCCGGCTGGCATTCAGCATTTGGCAAGCATCAGCTAGCGTGCTAAGTGAGAGACTGACGAGGGGGTGGCAGGGACTATTTCCTCTTTTTTCTTCACGCTGCCTCCTTCCTCACCATGAAGAACAACATAGGGCCTGGTTTCTAGAGAGCACAAGTTTATCTGATGGTCCCGAGACCCCTGTGAAGGGAGGGAGCCTGAACCCTATTCTCAGCCTCTCAGGGAAGCTCAGCCAGGAGATCTGTTGTCGCAACAGATTTATCTTTTCATTTCATAAGCCAGAGAGGGCCACATGGTGGGCAGCAGCCTTCTGAGCTAGAGCTGGGGTTTGTGCAGCTCGGTGCTGCCTGCCGGGGTCAGGTGCATAGAGGCCCGTCCAAACCTCTCCTGGCCTTGGGTCCAGAGCACATGACAGTGAAGACCAGAGCCTGGCAGACTGCCCAGTGGAGCTTCAAAATATATATGTTTATTTGATTTGATTTAAAAACAGATCAGAGAAAGCTTGAAAAATAGGGAGGCAGGAAGGGAGAAAGAGAAGGAGGGAGGGAGAAGGAGGGAGGGGATTTTCAAGCCCATTCACTCTGACATAATTATTGTCATTTTTATGTTTTCATTTGTAACCATCTCCCAAATACATTTATATTTGTTCTTAGGGCCACAAAAGGCTGTGTACAGAATTGCAGTCTGTTTTCTGTCACTTGCCTACTTCTTTGCCCTGCTACGTGGTTGCCACCGTGCGATCACGGTCACGGCTGGTTGGATGTTCTGGGATTGAATTAGCCGTGTCCTTGGAGGGGCAGGTCTAGGGCCCCCAGGCCCACTGGGTACCCTGTGTTCCCACAGGCCTGTCCTTTCAGGGTTTTATCTTTCCCTCCCTGAGCTGAGCTGTGTTAATCCATGCTGATTTCTCTCCAGCTCCCAGCAAATCCTGCCCCTGGGAAAGCTGGTGTTTTTAGTGGAGGCACAAGTACAATGAAACCCACCCTTCCTCGCCATCAGCCTGAGAATCCAGAGAGCAGGTGAAGTCAGAGGGTCCCCTCTGCGCCCTGAGAATGTGCAAGTGGAGAGCTGTTCTCAGGCTTTTGACCTGAAGCTATTTAAAGTCAAGGGCATTGTCTGATAAGAAGGAAAAAAATCAATATGTGAGACAGTAAGGCTTTTACTCATACCTCCCAGGCCAAGGAGCCATGACCCAAAATGCAGGGGGTGGGGATGGGGGGGGTCCTTGGAGGGCAGATCTCCTCTCATTACTGCTGCTGTGATTGTGGTATTGTCATTTTAAACCGTTCTAGGAGAGGCGATGAAATCTCTGGAGGCTTTTAAAAATAGCTTCGTTTCTGGTTTTAAAAGTAGTACATGTCCACTCTATAAAATATAGAAAATACCAAAACATATAAAGAAGAAAATAAAAATTATGCCAAATGGCCCCACCCAGAAATGACTACCATGAACATTTTGGTGCCTTTTCTTTTTACGCTTTTTCTCTATGAAGGTGTTAAGAGTTTTAGCATAAATGGTGTAGAGAGTGTTAAGAGCACGCAGTTGCATGCAGCTGACTCACTGGGTGATATTGAACTTGCTACTTAATTCTCTCCACGCCTCAATCCCCTCATCTGTGAAATGGGCCTAAAGTCGGACCTTCCTCACAGGCTTGTAACAAGGCTACATAAGGTCATGTGAATTCATGTCAATCCCTAGCACAGTGCCAGGCACACAGTAAGCGCTCAATAAATGCTTGTCATCACCATTAGCAATGTCAGTTGTCATATATATATAATTTTGGATCCTCCTTTTCTTTACTCAGTGTTCTGAGCTCAGAATTTTCTCATGTCTTAAGTGTCGGGTGCACATTATTTCTGTGGCTGCCTGAGCTCTCTCCTTATGATTGATTAAAATGCTCGTGGCCATTCAGGTCTTCTCCAGCTTTCCTCTTTTTGGTATATCCTCCGTGATGAACCCTGTTGCACATGCATTCTCGTTCCCATTTCTAGTGATCTTTTAGGACAGATACCTAGAGGTAGAAATATTGGGTCATGGGCTATGGGAGTTTATTTCTGGGTCTCTGGATAATGTGTGGCCAGATTGCTTTTCAGGAGGGTGAGACCGCTTTGAGTTCCCCGGAGAGGTTTGCAGGCCACGCCTTTCACCAACATTTGGGTAGCGTTCATGTTTATTTGCAGTAGTCATAATCCCCAGCCATGCCTGCAAACAGGAGTCTCTGGGGATGAGAGGCAGCTCCTCTGGCCCATGACCTTTCCAGGGAGGATGCGGGTATCTGGTGGTGTGTGCGTGTGTGTGTGTGTGTGTGTGTTTTGGGCACAGGCAGGCTACAGTCCCAGTAATTAGTCAGCTCTAAGAAGGACAGGAATGGTAGGGGTTGTGGATCTGTGTGGGCGGGAGGAGTCTGTTTACAGAGCCATTACTAGGTTGCTTGGGTCCCATTTAACAGGAGCCTGCAACAGGTGGTTTCCTGGATGGTGAGCCAAGCCCTGGACAGACAGGAAGCACCAGGACTGTGCTCAGCTTCGGGGTGAATGTTGTCATCAGTAACCAGGGACACTGTTGCAGCCCCAGTTCCACTCTGGCCAGCAAAAGCCTTTTCCAATGCACTGAGATCAGCTCATACGTCTTCATGTGCCTTATGAAACCCTTATGCACTCGATCTGCCAGTCTCTTTGGCCTGGTCCTTGGCCGAATAGTGAATAAGTGCTCTTTTGGGGAGAAAGAAATTAAGAATGTGACAGAAGAGCTTGGTCAGATAGGAGCCTAGCAAGTGCCTGGGAGGAAATTAATAAGAGTGACAACAACAATATAACAGCTGTTATGTCAGAGTGCTACACTCGTTCCAAGCATGTTTTCATGTAATCTGTAGGACAACCACATGAGCTACTCGCCCCTAGTAGTCCTAGTTTCCTGTGCTGCTGCCCGTCGTAGAACCAGGATCAACTGGGCACTTACTACACGCCAGAGCACTAGGGTGGTGGTTGGAAATACTGAGAACCACAAGCCTGTTCTGATGTTGCATAGCCCACAGCATCAGAAGGAGGTATATGAGTTTCCTATGGCTGCCATAACAACTTACACAAAGTTAGTGCTCTAAAACAACACAAATGTATTATCTTACCGATGCGGAGGTCAGAAATCTGAGGCACTCTCACTGGGCTAAAAGCAAGGTGCCGGGAGGGCTTTGTTCCTTCTGGAGCCTCCAGGAGAGAATCTATTTCCTTTTTTAGCTTGTAGAGGCTGCTTGTATACTTTGGCTTGTGGCCCCTTCCTCCATCTCCAAAGCCACTGGCTTCTTATCTTCTGTCTCTAGCTCTGCTTCCATCAACAGTCACTTCCATCTTCTGGGTCAAATCTCCCTCTGGCTCCCTCTTATAAAGATCCTTGTGATTACATTTAAGGCCCACCCAGAGAATCCAGGGAAATCTCTCCATCTCAAGATCCTTAATCACATCTGCAAAGTCCCTTTTGCCACAGAAAGGTGATATTCACACATTTCAGGGATTGGGGTCTGGACATCTTCGGCAGAGCTTCAAAGTGGGACAGGGTCACAATGCACGATCAACCAAGGGGTAACAGTAAACTGGGCTGACCCATGGCATCATCATGAGGGTTAAGCACTATAATCTATTATACTTGAGAGGCTTTGCAGTCTGTAAAGGGCTGTACAGATGTTAGGAAGAAACAGCCTTGGATTTGAGGCAATTTATCTTTAATGCGAGGATTAAGGAGCTTTTCTTTTTTGGAGGTTACGTTATGTTGAAGATATAATCCCTGAAAGCCATCCCCCAAAGAATGGAAACTTTGCCTTGAAATTTTATGTGCTTCAGCTGTTGTGTGTCATTCTTCCATGCCTGTAAACTTTTGTTCTGTGGGGGCTACGTGCTAGGATGCTGACTGCCTAGCATGGGTTGGTTGACAAGCTGGCAGCCTTGTGGCCTCTGAGCCAGAGAACCATGGGAGATGTGGGCCAAGGATCCAGCTGGAGTCTTGGCCTGATGGGTCTTAATAGGGACTGTTGGCTTCTCAGAGGACAGGGATTGGGCATAAAATGGACAGGGAGGGCAGCGGCACAGAGGACTAGGCTGATGGAGAACGTGGGCAACGCTGGAACAGGGCTGGGGCCTTGATGGGGGAAGAGCAGGGGATTCCTTCAATCTGGCCTGATTGCTCCCTTCCCTTGGTTTGAAGCCTTCAATGGCTCTCTATTGCTTCACTACGAACCGTAAACTTCTCCTATTCTTAGCATTTTTAAAATCAAAATATAATATAAATACAGTAAGTGCACTATTCAAAAGGATACGTAGCCCAGTGGGTTTTTTATTGAGTGTAATGTGTATACAATAAAGTGCGCAAAGTGCCCTAACCTTAAGTGTGTGGCTTGCTGCATGGGTTTAATGTGTGTACACTTCCATGTACCCACCCCCCAGGGGCAGACAGAGGGCTCTTCTGGAACCCCAGTAGTTCTCCCCTTGCCCCTTCCCAGTAAATAGCCCCCTCCAGCCCTAACCAATGTTCTGATTCCTATCACCATGCTGAGTGTTGCTTGTTCTGGAACTTTGTATAAATGGAATTATGCAGTATGGATGCTTTTATGTCTTGGGTTCTTTTGTTTGATGGTATATTTATAAGATTCATTCAGGTTGTGAGGAGTTCATTCTTTTTCATTGCTATGTAGTATTCCTTTGCGTGCGTATACCAGTTTATCTGCTCTTCTGTCAATGGACAATTGGATTGTTTCCAGTGTTTGGCTGTTATGAATGGTGCTTGTAAGAACATTCCAGGCATGTCTTTTACTGAACATGAGCAATCACTTCTGGCTTATACTCTAGGGTGGAATTACCAAATCAAATGGTTGACATGTTTTATTTTTGTGGATGCTACCAGTTTTCCAGTGGTACCAACTTATACTCCTGCCAGCAATGCACGGAGATGAGCTGATACGTCTTCATGTGCCTTATGAGACCCTTATGCACTCGATCTGCCGGTCTCTTCAGCCTCTTTGGCCACCCAGCAGAGCCCTATGCTGCAGCTGCCCTGGTTTCATTTGTGCAAACACACCTGCTCTCCCTTGACACTGGGCTTTTGCAGCTACTGTTCCCTCGGCCTAGAACACTCTTCTCTCTGCAGCCTCACCTCCTCACTGGCTAATTCCTTCTCTTTCAGGCTTCCCTTAGGCATCTCTCTTTCTGAAGTCTCCTCTGATCCCCAAACTGGATTCGGTGCCCTCCTTGGGCTCCTTAGGCCCCTGACCAGCCGGATCATAGCTGTTGCCACTCTGGGTTGCAGCTGCCCATGTGAGCCCTCTAAGAGCAGGGACCTTGTGTGAGTAAGGCCCCTGCCTTAGAATATTGGGCTTCTAGGGGGGACACTGCTGTGGTGGTATGGAAACCATATAGTATTTAGAGGTAGAAGGCCTGGGTTTTCTTCCAGGTCCTGCTGTTCTGTAATTGTGACATCTTAGACAAGTCACTCTACTTCCCTGAAGTCTGTTTTCTCTGATGTAAATGGGTATAACACCTGCCCTAAGTCCCAGAGTCATTGAAAGGTGCCACAAACCAATGGATAGGAAGTCCTTTGTGAACTGGGAGGTAGTTATTCATTGTGCGCGGAGAGACGTGATGTGCAGTAATCGTTTGTGGGCTGACTGAGAGGTGGAAAGGGAAAATGCAGAGAGATGCTGAGGAGCGTCTCCATCCTCCAGAAACACAGGCACATGTGGAGTCCCAAGCTGCATGATCCCAAGAAAGACCCAAAATCCCAGGGCTTCTCCAGATGCCAAGTGTTGTCTGAGCTTTATGGAAGTCTTACGAAGCTAAACCACTGAAGCAGCAGTTGAAAAGTCATCCCCGGCCCAGCAGCACCAGTATTACCTGGGAATTTGTTGGAATTGCAGATTCTCAGGCTCTAGCCCAGACTACCTCATCAGAAACTCAGGGTGTGTGGCCCAGCAATCTGAGTGTTAAGGCTCTCTGCTGCACTGGAGGAAAAGGGGACACTCTCAGACCCTTCTTCCTCCCTTTTTGAGTCAGTGACAAAGATGGATCCAGCTGCTGCCTACTGACAGCATCCAGCTCCCCAGAGACGCCTGGGCCTCATGTCTGTTCCGAGAAGAGTGGACAGATTGAGGCAGGCCTGCAGTATCTGGCTGTCTGGTTTGGGTGATGCACGCAGCTGCATGGAGGCTGACCACGGGGCTGGGCTAGGAGGTGGCGGGGACACTTCCTATGAGAGGGTTTGTGCTCAGAGAGGGCTGGTGTGGGTGGAGAGGTTTCATTTGTGTAGGCATAGACTTCGATGCTCAAATGTATAGGATTTCCCTGGTTTGCAGTCAGCCGCCAGAACCACCTCTCCCCTCCTCTGTGGCTTCTCTGGAGGGAAGGCACAGAGGCCCTCTAGGGTGACGGAAGCAAAATGCAGTAGCCCCAGGGGAATGATGTGGCCTGGGAGGCAGCTAAATATGGCCACTGGCCTTTTTGGTTTGTTCATTCTCCCTTCCAAATCACCTTTCACAGTGAGGGTCCTCCCGTCTGCAAAGTCATGTGCAGGCTTTCTGTGGGCTGATGCTGGCAAACGCAGGTGGTGATGAGACCCTAATGATCCCTAAATGGTTTGTAGTGAGACACAGGTCTCTCTTTGGGGCCTCTGACCTTGCTGTTCTCTCTGTCTAGTGGAAGGGGAGCCCTCTGTCAACAGAGTCTGTCCTCGTGTATTTAACCACTATTAATTTTAGTATTTTTTTTTTTTTGGAAGAGCAACATTTTTATTTTGGGGATAAATTTTTTTTAACTGAGCTGAAATTCACATAACATAAAATTAACCATTGTGAAGTGTGCCATTCAGTGCCATTTAGTACCTTCACTGTGTACAGCCATCACCATTGTCTAGTTCCAAAATGTTTTCATCTCCCCCAAAGAAGACCCCATACACATTAAGCAGTCAATTCCCATTTCTCCTGCACCAACCACCAGAAACCACTAATCTGCTCTCTGTCTCTATGGATTTACTTATTCTGGATATTTCGCTTCAGTGGAATTAATGATATGTGGCCTTTTGTGTTTGGCTTCTTTCACTTAGCCTGATGGTCCGAGGTTCATCCATGATGCAGCGTGTATCAGCACTTCATTTCTTTTCGTGCTGAGTATATTCCATTGTATGGGTGTTACATCTCCCCTCTCTGTTCTCCCACCTCACTGTCTAGGACTTAATATTTTGAAGTAAATTCCAGACATTGCACAATTGCATCCATAAGTATTTTAGTGTGTTTCTAAAAAAGATAATATATGATCATAATATATGATCACATCCAAAATGATTAACAATAATTTCTTAATATCAAATTGTTAGAAGAAGTTTTTCAGAGAGACTCCTTCACCTTTGCCAGGCCGAGAGATTCCTGCCTCAAAAGGTTTTCTATTGGTGCCAGCAGTTTCACACTGACGGAGAGCATCCTGGGCACTTCCTGGGAAAGCACCTGTATGTCCTTCAAAACTTAGCTCAGGCCAGTGTCACCTCTTCCGGGAGCCTTCTTTGATTGCCCCCAAGACTAGGTGGAGAGCTTACCTCAACCACAGGTGGTAGCTCAGGGCTTATTTGTCTGTAGACTGTGAGCTCCTGGAGGGCAGGGATGGTGCATTTTCATCTTACTCCTCTTACACTGTGTCTAGCACAGTGCTGGGCACAGAGTTAGTGCCCAGGGTCTGTTGAATAAACAAGTAATCGCTCATTGATTGATAATTCTGGCATTGGACGAGACGCGTCTGGCCCTGACCGCTAACCTGATCCTCCGTGCTTTGCCTCCATCTCCCCCACTTCATTTTTTCGGTTTCCTGTTTCTCTTCTCAATTAGCCTACTCTCCTCTAAGCACCACCCTCCAGCTGCTATACCAGTGTCTGCAATTTTCTATTGGAAAGATCAGAAGGAAATAAGTGAGTTTGCAAAGATTTCCACCAAATAGAGTTTGGATCATCAAGAGATACACTTGGGTTTTCTGGAAACTGTGTGACTTGGAACGGCTCAGTCCCAGTGACCCACCCAAGTGGGGTGCTGTTCCTTGAAATGATTCAAAGGGGTCATGGGCGGGATGTGAACTTGCTCCTAAATCTTCCTGCCTAGGATGCTGAAATCACCAGAATGCAAATTAATCAGAAATCTGACACTGAAGCTTGATTCTTCTTTGGCTTGGCCTGAGGTCCTGTCTGTAAGATTCCCATGGTGGCATGTGTCTGGGGGATGGTTTCTGGGCACTTGGCTCCATTGTATTCTGAAAGCACTTTGAGATGGTCTGTCCAAAAGCCCAGCCTCTAGTTAAGGCAGTGCCTTAATGGAGGGTCCCAGCAGCAGGGGCCTCTGCCACACGACAGACCCCTCCCTCTTTATGTGTCCACATTCATGGCCCCAGAAAGCACCAGTTCAGGATCCCCAGGATAGATTCTCTTACCCACTTCCACCTGCCAGGAGAGGATGACTAAACTGATCCTCCAAAACTTTTTCTTAGAGCTACTGTATTTGTCAATCTCTATTAATTAAAATAACAAGTGTTATTATGGAATATTAAAAGCATTCACCAAAGTAGAGAGAATAGGGCAGTGACCCCCCCATAGATAGAACTAGGGCCACTCTCGTTGGCAATCCCCGTCCCCTACCATCTCCAATTATTTTGAAGCAAATTCCAGACATTATATTACTTTTTTCCACAAATTTTTTAGTTTGGAATTCTGAAAGAGAAACTTTTTAAACATAACTACTACATTATCATGCCTGAAAAGCAAAACACAGATCCTTGAATACCATCCAATACCACCCATGTTCAAATTTCCCCAATTGTCCCGTGAATGGGTTTAGTTTTGCTTTTTGATGTTGTTTTGTTCAGGTCAGGATCCAAACAAGGGCCGCACGTTGCATGTGGTTGCTCTGTCTGTCTCTTAATTGTAGGCACTTTAACGGGGAGGTTTGGGTATTCTTCAAGAATTTAGAAGAACAGGAGCCCACCCCCACCCTGCCAGCTCCTGCCCCAGCATGAGCTCAGGAGACTCTCCTGCAATGCCTCACTCTGTTCCTGTCCATCCTTGACCTCACAACGAGCATCTTCTTATCCCTGCATTGCTTTCATTCTGTCCAGAACATTCCACAGGTGTTCATGGTGCTGAGCTAGACACAGGGATACAGAAGTGTGCCTCACTGAAAACATACATAAGAAGCACCCTATGTCTACCAGAGTCTGTGCTTGCCTCTGTGTGCATGTGTGTGATCACATACATCTGCTGTTCCCTGTGTGTCCTGAGCCTTTACTCAAGTGTCACCTTTTCAGGGAGGCCTTCCCTAGCCACATGATTTAAATCAGGGTTTCTCGACCTCAGCACTATGGATGTTTTGGACAGGATAATTCTGTTGTGGGACTGTCCCGTGCATTGTAGGGTTTACAGTAGTGTCCCTGGCCTCCACCCACTAGCTGCCAGTAGTGCCCCCTGCCCCAATTGTAACAACCAAAAATGTCTGCGGGAATTGCCAAACGTTCCCTGAGGGCAAAATCATCGTCCCAGGTTGAATCTTACCTATTTCAACTGTAACCACCAATCCCCCACCCCACCCTCCACCCCAATCTAACTTCCCTGCTTTGTTTTTCTCTGAGGCAATACATCTGAAATATTTATCCAATTGATTCTTGGCCTCTTCATGCCAGACCGCAAGTGTCAGGACTCTGGGACTTTTGTCTGCTTCCTCTGTAAGATTCCCATCTTTCATGTGTCCCCAGGGCCTAGACCATTGTTTGGCACACAGTAGGAGTCAGTAAACATTTGTGGAGAGACCAAGGGACTATCTTATGATAATACCGCAAGACACACGCAAAAATAGGAAGGCGGTCAGGTCTCCCCTTCAAGGAACACCCCCGCAGGGTTAGAGAGGTTCTTAAGGGGCAGCATGCTAGTGTGACCAGCTCCTTGTGCCTCAGAAGATGTCTCCCTCCTAGCCTGTGGCCAAGCCAGCTGCCCAGGAACTTGACAGGAAGGGACACACAGCAGCTGCTGCTGGGCAGAGAGGCAGGCAGCTCCCAAGGGGCGTTTGCTACCTGATCACAGACTGCATGATGACAGCTAGTCACTGGCCTGCGACCCCTATGCTTGGGCAGGGGTGGCATTAAAAATATTGACTGACTTGCCACGTAGACCTGGAAAGTTTGTAAGGTGTGGTTAGTGCAGTATGAGGTCCAATGGGGGAAAAAAGAGAGAAAACGGGTATTTCTAAGCAGAGCAATTGAAAGAGAAACCAGGGAAGGGAGAGAGGAACACAGGTGTGTAGAGATCTGATGGCTAAACATTATCAGGAGAAAGCAAGTGGGAGCAAAAAACCTGTCAGAGGGAAGGGACTCGATGGAAAACGTGGGGAAGAAAAATTATAGTACTTGAGAAATATAAAAAGTGCAATAAAGCATGGCGGGAAGCTGACAGATAAGCCAGAGACCAGATAACGAAAATGGGAAGATAAAATGCTAAGACTCTTTCTTGCCTTTCTTTGCTGTGAACTCGCACAGAGAAACAGAAGATAACTCCCAAACCACGTGGCTGCAGCGTCTGTTCCCTGTTTAACAGCCGAAGGCAGAGATGGGTGTAGAATTGGACAGCCGTGTTGAGAGCAACCCAGGCTTGACTGGCTAAGAGATGGGGCTGGTGGCAGGTCTCTGAGTGAGATTCGTGAGGGTCATGTGCAGTCATTTTATATATAGGACTGCCCTGGCAGACGGGAGGCCTCAGGAGATTGTAGCTGTTACTATTCCTATTGACCTAAGGTGTGTGGTCAGAGTGGAGATGTCCAGGTAGGTAAGGGCAGAGGGCACTATTCATAGAACTGTAGATCAGAGACACCCTCACACTTACCCACCCTTCCTTCTACATCTCCCCCATGGCAGGTTAAGATAGTCACGGTTATTAAATTCCCCAGAGGCAGCTGTGAGCTCTAGAGGGTGCAGGATAAGTTTGTGATCATTATGGATCCCTCGCAAACACTGATGAGCCTTTGGGGCCTTTTCTGAACATGGCTCATTGTGTTGAGAGTATTATTTATTTAGGGGTGAGTTGACCTCAGATTGGGGTGTCAGCCCCTATCAGATGATAGAAGCTGTCCACGAGCAGCTCCTGGTTATAAGTAAATTATAGTCTCATAAATGCCTCTGCCTCCTCTTCCTCCCTGATAATCACATGGCCTGACACCTCACGTGGGATCCTTGGGGCAAGGGCGGGTAACGGGTGAGCTCCCCAGATGTGCAGCCTCTGGCAGAGTGGGAATGAGGGATGCACTGAGTCCCCCAGGACTGGCCTCTGTGGGCGGGAATCTCCTCTGAGCCCAGACTCTCCTCCCTGACGCCTTTGAGCTTCTGAACATCCTCTGGGGCTTTTCACTTGCTGGTCCCTCCTTCTGGAATGCTCTTCCCACCACACTTTGCAGGGCTGACTCCTCACGCTCCAGAGTATATTCCTTTAGAGTATGCTACATTGGGGGGTGAGAAAAAGCATGTGGCTCTGTGGATACGTGCATGTGCTTGTAGAAGTCTGACATTTCTATAAGGAATCACATGAACCACAGCTAAATTGTTTGGGGGAGGGGAACTGGCTGGCTGGAGAGAGGGATGGGAGGGAGGCATCACTGTGTTTCTTTTTTATTAAACTTTTTGAATTTTGAACCATGTGACTGTTTATCTGTCCAAAAAGGACATTAAAATAAATGAACAAAGGAGGATTTTCAATCCCTTGACCCCAATGTTTTCTCTTTGGAGTCCTTATGAACAATTTTAAATGACTGTATTCGTCAGTCTGAGTGTGGTCCTCCTTCCCTCCCCCTGGACTATGGACTCCATGCAGGCGGGGGCCGTGTCTGCCCTGTTCTTTAGTACCTAGCACAGGGCTTGGCAAATAGCCGGACTTGACTGGTAAATGAAGGAAGAATGAACAAACTCAGGACGTGCGGCTGGTGTGTTACAGTATTGAACGTGAATCTGTATCCATCAAATATCAAACGTCAGGCGTTGCCCCAGACATCACAATTGTCCAATGAGTTCACTGCCTAAATACCTGTAATCCCTGCCCCCTGGCGCAGAGCCTGGCACATGGTAGGTGCACAGGAGAGATCTGTTGAGTGTGTAGATGAATGGCTGACTTCATCTCTGGGCATTCTGGAGCTCCACCCCGCAATCTCACTCTGTTCCCACTGAGGTTTGTGGCTTGTCTGTTACAGCAGCAAGCATTACTCTAACACCCTCTCAGCCTTTCCCCAGAGCATGCTCCCCACCCCATCTCCCTTTCCATCTCCCCAGCCGACATCCTCCTGCCAGGCTCCCCCTCCGGCTCAGTGTCTCCTTTTCTTCAAAGCCCACTCCAGTTCCATTCTTCCTTCCTGCATTTTGCTGCCAGTAGCCTGAGGACCTTGCTCTACCCAGGGGCAATCCCTGTTGTGCACACTAGCATTTTTCTTTCTTTCCACACTTTTCTCCATTCAAATGTTTATATTTTTCTCTAAGACAGGATGTATGTCCATCAGCAGAAGAAGGAGTAAATTGGGTAACAGTCACACAATGTAATAATACATAGCAAAAAAAAGATAAGACTGCTGATATACATGATAACATGAATGAATCTTGAAAACGTTAATGGAACAAAAAGGACAGACACAAAGAACTACATACGGTGTGATTCCATGTATATGAAGTTCAAGAACGGGCAAATTGAATCTATGGTGCAAGAAGTCAAAATAGTGCGGAGACTGGAAAGGGGCAGAGAGAATTTTCTGGGTGGTGCCAGTGTTCTCTATTCTTGATGTGGGTGGTAGTTAAACAGATATATGCAAAGGTTAAAATTCATTGAGCCCTTACACTTAACCTCTGCATATTCTACTGTACTAAATTATGCCTCAATTGGGGCAAATAAAAGACAGGCTTATACTCTGCATGCTGCTCTGTTCCCTTACACTTTTACTTTAAACATACTGCCATTATGTAGATCTGCCTTGTACTTCTAATGGCTATAGAGTATTCTGTGCACAGATGTCATTTGTATCTTCTGACCAACTTTGTCTCCCATGAGGAAATCCTTCTGAAATGATGTACGAGGAGATGGGGACACTCAGGATCTTTGGCGTTGTCTGTGCCTCTCAGGAAAGTGGTCTCTGCAGGCAGGCCAGGAGAACATAGCTGCTGCTCTGGGACTGAATTTTTCAGAATTATTCAGTTCATCAGGAATAATTTATAAAAATAAGTCAGGTTTCATCAAAGTTAAAAATTCTTGTGCTTCAAAGAACACCATCAAGAAAGTGAAAAGACAACCCACAGACTGGGAGAAAATATTTGCAAATCATGTATCTGATAAAGGACTTGCATCTAGAATGTATAAATTAATTTTGCAACTCAAAACGACAAACAACTTAATTTTAAAATGGACAAAGGATTTGAATAGATATTTCTCCAAAGAAGATCTACAAATGGCCAATAGGCGCATGAAATGATGCTCAACATCATTATTCTTTAGGGAAATGAAATAGAAACTATAACGATAGACTACTTCACATGCACTACAATGGCTAAAATAAAAATGGCAGACAATTATAACTGTTGGCAAGGATGTGGAAAAATTAGAACCCTAATATGTTGTGGGAGGGAATGTAAAACAGTGCAGCTCCTACAGAAAACAGTCTGGCAGTTCCTCAAAATGTCAAACATACAATTAACATGCAATCTGTCAATTCCACTCCTAGGTATATACCCACGAAAAATGAAAACATACATCCACACAATTGTACATGAATGCTCATAGCAGCATAGCAGAATTATTCATAATAGCCAATAAGTGGAAACCACCCAATGACCATCAACTGATGAATGAATAAATAAAATGTAGTATATCCATACATTGGAATATTATTCAGCAATAAAAAGGAATGAAGTACTGATACATGCTATGACATAGATGAACCTTGAAAACATGCTGAGTGAAGACAGCCAGTCACAAAAGCCACCAACTGCATGATTCCATTTGTATGGAAACGTCCCAAAACCATGGTAACAGAAAGTGTGCCAGTGTTTGCCTAGGGCTGGGGAGCGGGAGATGGAGAATGGGGAATGGCTGCTGATAGGTATAGGATTTCTTTTTGATGAAAGTGTTCTAAAATTAGATTATGGTTATGGTTACGTAACTTTGCATATACTAGGAACCGCTGAACTATGTACTTTAAATATTGCATTATATAGTATGTGATTTATATCTCAAAAAAATGAGTGAGGCACTTGGAAGATATCATGGGAAATAAATAATTTTTAATTGAAATACCTTAAAAATATTGAATTAGGTGATGATGATGGGGGAGGTGGTCAACAAAGAGCATTAACTGGACATGGCTTGGCAGGAGATGGGGCACATCATGGCAAGAGAGTCCCCCCTCAGTGCTTGAGTCCCGGGCTTGGCTCTTCCCCTCCCTGGATGTTTGACACTGACCAAGTCATCGTACCTCCTTGGTTTCTGTTTTCTTATTCATAAAATGGAAACATACGTTACAGTAAGGCCAGCTGCTGTAACAGATGAGCCTCCCCATCGCCATGGTTTAACATAGAAATTCATTTCCCACTCATGCAAAGTCCACTGAAGGGGCATGCAGGTAGGAAGGGGGAAGAGCACGTGGGAGGTGGATGGGCCAGGCCGGAAGTGATGCACATCTCTTCCACTCCATTCCATTGGCCAGGACTTGCTCACATGACCCCCCACCTAGAGGCAGGGGGCCAGGGGATGCTGTCTCCTCCCATGAATGTCTCTGCACTGTAGAGGGGGAGCGTGAGCCTTTGGTGGGAAGGCACTGGATCTACCACAGACAGATGTGGGGCTTGGGGATCCAGGAGGGAACCTGCAAGGGTTCAGGCTGGCAGAGCCTGGAGGCCACAATCAAGAGGTGATATTATTATCCAGTGTGATCCTGAGTACAAGCCCTTTGAAGACTCCGAAGGCAAGATATTAACACAAAGCATCATGACCTTTATCAGAAGTCAGGAGTTAGGGTAAAGCCCTCTCAGCTCCAAGTTGGGTCAGGCCACCTGACCACCTCTCAGTAGATCTACCAACCGAGGGGAAGCATAATTTTACATGAACAGCTTTAAATTTCCGAATCAAAGTATCTGCTACTCCCATTTGATTCTGGTCTAAAGCTGAGGACCAGGTGTGGGTGTCCCATGCAAGGCTCTGGTGTCTCACATCGACGGTGGCTTCTGCAGTGGCCTGCACATGGGAGATGTCTGGTTTCATCAGATGACTGGCCATTGCCTGCAACTGCCAAGAGGATTGTATTGTGGAGCTGTTGCTATAGAGAAAATCTGATTACATTCAAAGTCAGGCTTATTAAATCAGAATTTTCTTTTTCCTCAAGGCTGGAGAATGTCACAGGGAGGCCCTTCCTCTTTCTGCCTACTTCAGGCTTATTGAAGGTAAATGTTCAACAAGGCTCTGTCTGAGCATGAAAAGAATGCCTTGTTCCGTCTGATCCAGCCAGCTGCTTGGAATATGATTCACCAGGAAGCAAAAATGAGAAATTGATATGGTTGGGGCAGTTGCAAATGATTGCACACAGAAGTTCTGATTCACAGATAGTGCTTTTTTCCTTCCTTTTGCTGTGCTCACATGTGCGCAAGTTATACCTGTGCATAATAGAGTTCTCCAGAGAAACAACCAAGAGGATGTGTATAGAGAGAGATTTATTTTTAGGAACTGGCTTACACAATTGTGGAGGCTTGGTAAGTCCAGAATCTGTAGGGTAGGTCAGCAGGCTAAAGACCCAAGGAAGATCCGTGGCTCAAGTCTGAAGGCCACCTGCTAGCAAAATTCCTTCTTGCTCAGAGGAGGTCAGTCTTTGTTCTATTAAAGCCTTAAATGATTGGATGGGGCTCACACATTATGGAGGGCAATCTGCATTACTCTAAGTCTATTGATTTAGACGTTAATCCCATCTAAAAAAAATGCCTTCACAGAAATATCTAGAATAATGTTTGACTAAATCTCTAGGTACCATGGCTTAGTCAAGTTGACCCATTGCACTGTTATTCTAAACTCGCTCACAGAGGTGGTGGCTTCCCTGGGATGTGCATGGACACTGGGGATTCTGGATATGAATCTTTCCCCTTGGGTTTTCTAGGAATGTGACTTAAACCTCTCTCATCCTCTGTGGCCTTGTAAAAATAAAAGCACCTCTGTGTACCAAGCAGGGGGGATTTGTGATTCTCCCCACTCTTAAGGACAGGACATTTTAAGGGACTGACACAGGATCGTACAGCTGCTGAGTGGACAAGTGGGGCCCAGAATCCAGGTCTGGCCCCGCTGAGGTCACAAGACTGGAGTGAGGATTTGTGCAGGTGCGTTGACTACCGAGTTGGGAATGGTGGTGTTTAATCTGGACTCAGAATGTGAGGTTGTGATGGTGGTGGTGACAACGATGCTGACAGCCAATGCTTACTGGGCGTTTGCTGTGCCAGCTGTTTGTCTAAGCTCTTCAGTGGCCCTAACTCATTTAATTCTCACGACAACTCATGAGGTAGGCGCTGCTATTACGCCCATTTTCCTGGGAATTGAGGCACAAACTTACATGACATGCTCAAGATCTCCTTCCTTCTCCCAGGCTTCTCCCACCTCATTTCTTGTGGCTGCTCTGGGCTCTGCAAAGCCTGTCTCACTGCCTTCCAACTCAAATATACAATTATTCTAAATATGTGTTGATATTCCAAGTGTATTTTAGGGCTTCATGCTGAAATTCTGCACTGAGGTGAAGTGGGCAGATATTTTCCCCTCCTTTTGCTGGGCCACTCCAGAGCCCTTTTTCTGGATGGATGTGGCTGCTTCCATTCTCTTACCAGTATCTTATCAGTATCTGGATCATTCTAGGTACCTGGCTCCTGTGAGCCACATGTCCACTGGGCAGTTGGTTTGGCTACCACAGACCGAGCCCGGGAGTACCAGTCACTGCATGGTGGTTAAGAGCTTGATTCTGAGACCCAGCACTGGTTTTGCTTGCACCTCCCAGGAGAACAAGCTGTGTGACCTTGGGCTTGTTACCTGACTCCCTAAGCCCAACCTCCTTATCCAGATAATGGGGAAAAGAGTAGCCCCTACCTTGAACTTATCAAGATTGGGTAAGATTGGGTCTCTAAAGCCCTTAGCACAGTGCCTGCCTGGCACATAACAAGCATGCAAAAATGAAAATCTATTTTTATTAGGTATTTAATAAATGCCTCGTGGATCTCTCTTGGTCGACTCTGCTTGTTCTAGATTATTTTTCAGGTCGTTGCTTGCTCAACCGTCCTCTGGTCACTGGAAATGTATTTATTTTACTTGTCTTTTGTGCAGGGAGGTGGGGTTGGTCTTCTGCTGAGTAGAACAGCTGGTGAAAAATTAAGTTTTCAGTAGCCAGGCCAAAAACTGGGTTAACCACAGGGCAGGTACAGGGCTCTGACTTAAAGAGAGTCCCCTGGAGCCAGGCTCTGAAAATGGCTTTAATGCTTTTGAACAGGCGATGACATTTGGTTGCAGGCTTCCCACGTGATGTGGGGAGATGTGGAGAGTTCAGATTGATTTGCCAGGACATTTGGGAGCATTTGGGAACACAGACGTGGACCCTGGCCCGGCCCCAGTGCCTGTCATCCAGGCCTTTAATGCCGGCTCTCCTGAGCCCAGACCCAAGCCGCAGCTTGGAAGAGAACTTCTCAGGAAAGGCATCTGGGAGAGGGCGCTGCTCACAGGTTGTCAGGACTTGTTCCTTCTCAGGGTGATGCCGGCTCTCCTGAGCCCAGACCCAAGCCGCAGCTTGGAAGAGAACTTCCTAGGAAAGGCATCTGGGAGAGGGCGCTGCTCACAGGTTGTCAGGACTTGTTCCTTCTCAGGGTGAGGTTGATGGATGCTCGAGGAGTCCAGGGAAGCAACAAGCCGGTGATGACTTCCAGGTTCTTGCTGAGGGCAGGAATGGGCTGTGGGGATCCTTGCATCGTCTGGGACACACATACCCTCATGGGCAGAGTGGAGGAGTCAGTATACCTGCAGCAGCTTAGGATGGCCAGGGTTGGAGGAGCCACCCTGCCCGACAGTGACTCTGTGTTCCTCTGGGTCCCACTGCAAAGACATACAGCCCCCAACACCTGGTAACTCTCACACTGTTGAGAGTGAAAGGGGATGCTGTTAGTTACAATGGATTCTTACAATTCCCAGATTCCATATTTGTGAATTCATCTGCTCTGTAACACTTATTTGTGGCTCATACCTGCAGCAGCTTAGGATGGCCAGGGTTGGAGGAGCCACCCTGCCCGACAGTGACTGTGTGTTCCTCTGGGTCCCACTGCAAAGACATACAGCCCCCAACACCTGGTAACTCTCACACTGTTGAGAGTGAAAGGGGATGCTGTTAGTTACAGTGGATCCTTACAATTCCCAGATTCCATATTTGTGAATTCATCTGCTCTGTAACACTTATTTGTGGCTCCAAAATGCTCATGATGCTTTCATAGTCACTTGTCATGCACAAAGTGGCAGAAAATGTGAGTAGCTTTTTGCGTGTGTTCCCAGCTCGGGTGAAATGAGGCAGAGATGCTCTGCCTTCTTGTTTCAGCTCTAACACCGTAAATAGGGATTTTTTTTTTTTTTCACAGCCTCGTTAGTGCCACGTTTTTTGCATCTGTTTGCTCTTTATTGGTGATTTTGCCATTTAAAATGGCCCCCAAGCAATAGTGGTGAAGTCACAAAGGCTGTGATGTGCCTTATGGAAAAAATACGTGTGTTAGAGAAGCTTCAGGAATGAGTTACAGTGCTGTTGGCCATGAGTTCAGTATTAATGAATCAGTGATATGTTTTAAGTAGTGTCTTTAAACAGAAACACACATAAAACAAGGTTATGTATTGATCAGTTGACAAAAATCTTGTGAGCAGAGATTCGCAGGAACCTAACCCTATGTTTCCATAGGAGCAATGGTTCAATATTCGCTAACATGGGCCGGCCCGGTGGCGCACTGCTACAGTGCGCCGCTTGGGAGTGGGGCTGCGCTCCCGCCGAGGGTTCGGATCCCACATACAGACCGGTTCCCGCTCACTGGCTGAGTGAGGGGCGGGCGCAGCACCGAGGGTTGCGATCCCGTTGCCGGTCCCCGTCTGGTATGGGCGCGACACTGAGGGTTGCGGTCCGTTGCCAGACACGAAAAAAAACAAAAAGGAAAAAAAAAATCGCTAACATGGCATTTATGAGGACTTTATAGAACATAACTACCATGGGAGATGAGAATCAATTGTATTACACTTGGACGATGGGATAAACTGGTCAAGTAGCTACTCAAGACCAGACTCAAAATTGCTTCCTCCGGGAAGCTCCCATGATCATGCCAGCCTCCAGCGATTTTTTTCTCCACCTCAACTTGCCCCACAATATGTACTGTGTTTACCATTGATTTGATACGTGACATAGACTGCAAGATATTAGTCACTTTTCTTATGTGTTTCTCTCATTGTGTGATAATAGCATGAGTTCCTTGAGGCTGGGAATGTGTCTAACATAATGTCTCTACTCATAGTAGATAATATAATAAGTGTACGATTCTTTCAACAAACATTTCATTCATTAATTTGATTTGCTCATTGGATCCATTCTTTTAGTGAACAAATAAATGCATAATGTCTCTACTCATAGTAGATAATATAATAAGTGTACGATTCTTTCAACATTTCATTCATTAATTTGATTTGCTCATTGGATCCATTCTTTTAGTGAACAAATAAATGCAGGACTGACTGCATGAATGAATGAATCGTGTGCTCGCTGACCATCTGCTGTATGCGAGGTACCGGGGGCAGTCAGGCTGTGATGATGGGGAGGTCTTTACCATGCAGAGGCAGAGGCATGGGTGCTGCCGTGGAGGGGAGCAGACAGGAGGCGCGTCCCGTCTTGGGGAGGGCAGGGCGGCCATCCAGGGGAATTTGACAGGTAGGTGGAGAAGGGCAGGGAGGGCGTGCCAGGCAGCATGGACGTTGTATGCAAAGGCCTGAGGCGCGGGCAAGCAGGCGCGGTGGGGAGCTACAGAGTGTGCAGCAGCCAAGGGGAAAGCAGGGCAGGGTGGGAGAGGTGAGAGGGAGGACGGTGCGGCTGGCACATGGGTGGGGGCCCCCGGGGGCCATGTGTTTGTATGCTGAGGAGTGCAGAGTCGTGGAAAGCCTTTCAGGGGGCTAAGCACTCGGTGGTATTGAGTTTGGACGTCATGCTTTTGTGCTTAATTAACTCAACAGCAGATGCACGTAGTTGGGAACAGGTGTGGGCCCTGTGCTGGCCAGTGGGAGGACTCAGAGGAATCAGCCACCACCCAGTCCTGCGGGAACTCACAGCTGCGGGGGGTGGGGGGGAGCAGGTGAGACATGCAAAGTAAACTCCTTTCCCAGCCCCCCAGCTAGTCATAAAAACAGGATTCCCTAACAGATCAAGATCGCGTTTTTCTGGCCTGCTCCCAGCAGCTCCATGGGAACGACAGCCTGTCTCATTTCCTCCCAAATGTTTCTTGAATCCCCAGGAGGGGCCTGGCCAGAGGTGGGGTGGGGGTGTCCTCATGTGTCCTTGTGAAGTGTGGGCTCTGGCACCCACCAGGTCTGTGTAGGCACATTTCCTCCTCTGCTCTGGCACCTGAGGGTCAAGCCTGATATGGGGGAGCCAGTGGACAGCCAGGGCCGGCCAGCGCCAGAGCTCTCCAGCTTTGTTGTGTCACAAATGGGCAGAGTGGAGGAGTCATTGCGCCGTCGACACTGGGAGCTGGCTCCCTCTGCTTTCCCAGCCGTGTTGGCTGGCCCAGCCTCCACGTCCAGCAGTAACTCCCTGAACTCCACACACACACACACACACACACACACACACACACACACCCATGCACACACTCCATGCACACGATACATACACCCCCCTACACACATACAAGCACCACACACATCACACGCCCCCACAGACATACACATCACACACATGGACTCACGTACACACACCCCCACACAGCACATATGTTGCACACACAGCCCTGCACACAGGAGATGCGCGCTGCTCCCTGGGGCTGCAGAGGCAGCCCCCCACCTGCTCCCTGTCTCCTCCGAGGTGTTTCTACCAGTGCCCTTCTTTTTGGCTCTTGCCCTCTTTACTCAGACCCTGTGGCCCAAGGACGCAGGCCTCAGGCTCAGGGCTGGGCCAGAGGAGGTCCTGGCCCCCACTTGCCGATGCCAGCCGCCTGGCACCTGCTGTGCTTTGGGCCACCCCTTACCTCCATGTCTAGCTCTTTGGGGGATCCAATGAACCACATTCACTTTCTTTGCCTCTTTGTTTGGGGTGACTGATGCCCAAAGCCACTTAGCCCCCCACCTCCCGTGTACAGCCGGTGGCCTTTCCCACCAGCGCTTCAGATGGGGCGGACCTTGGCTGGTGTAAACAGTCTGAAAAGACAGACGAGGCAGGGGGCTTCCTTGAAGAACTAGCAAAGAATGGAGAGAATTCTGCAGCTCTTGGGGCCACGTGATTATTAAAGTGCAAAGAGGAGCTACCACTGAGGCGAGCCAGTGACACTGTGACCTTGTACGTCTGACTGATTCTTACCCCGGTACCGCTGCACCCGGGCCCAGGTCTGGCTGCAGTCGTTCTACAGGTGAGAAGAGTGAATCTCAGAATCTGTTAGTGTGTTAGAGCTGCTGCGACAAAGTACTCCTGACTGGGCAGCTTAAAAAACAACAGAAATGTATTTTCTCACAGTTCCGGAGGCTGCAAGTCCAAGATCAAGGTGTCAGCAGGGTTGGTTTTTCCTGAGGGCCATGAGGGAAGGATCTGTTCCAGGCCCCTTTCCTTGGCCTGTACATGGCCGTCTTCTCACTGTGTCTATACCTTGTCTTCCCTCCATACGTGTCTGTGTCTTAATCTCTTCTCACGAGGACATCGGTTTATGGGGTAGGGCCCACCTTAACTTGATCGCCTTTGTAAAGACCTGACCTCTAAATGCAGTAGCATTCTGAGGTACTGGGGATTAGGGCTTCAATGTATTAATTGGGGTGGGGGTTGAAAAGAAAAAGCCCCAGCCCAAGTGCAAAAGAAACACACCAGGAGACAGGGACTCAACCAAAGTGCATCAGGCAGGCAAATGAACAAGCGGCTGCCCTCTCCGAAGTGGGAGCAGCAGGAGGAGGAGTCGGGTGGGCCTTTTATATCCAGTTACGCTGAGCTGGACTGTTCCTATTGGCTGAGAAGGAAGGGGAGGGAAGCGAGCGGGGTTTAAGCTGAGCTGGGGTTTTTCAATAGGTGGAGAAATTCACATGTATGAGAAGGGGATGTGGTGGGGGGGAAGAAGGGGGAGGGGTTTTTTGTGATTCTCGGAAAACATGCTGTTCTAGGGACCCAAAACCCTCCGCAGCCATTTTGGGTGTTCCTTCCGTCTGCCCGCTGCCATCTTAGACATCGGCTAAAACATAATTGCCTAACGGGGGAGAGGATACAGTTCAGCCCATAACAGAGAGGTTAAGCAATTTGCACTGACCACACAGCTGGGTGGTGGATCTAAGAGAGGAACCAACTTCTGCCGACTGCGAAGGGCATGCTGGGCTGGGGCAGCTGTCCAGCAGTAGTCATCTTGGAGGGGCTGTCTCGTGTCCCCTTGCTCCTTTGGAGGTGGTTGGGGTGGTTGGGGTGGGAGGAGTGATGGGAAAGGATGGAGAAAATCTGAGCCTTCCCATCCCTGCAGATGCCGTTACGTGCTTAACCCCAGGAGGACCCCGTGTTCCAGTCAGGAGGACCAGTAGCGTCAGGGAGACTCTTTTTTCTCTCACACATACCCAAAGATAGCTGTTGAACACAGGGAGAGATGTGGGGGTCAGATCTAGTTCTGAAACTTCCTAGCAGCATGGCTTTGGACACATGCCCCAAACCTTGTATTTTCACTGGTGAGAGGGAAACTAGAATGCCTGTCTGTTAGAATGCTTGGTGGCAAGTGACAGAAACCTAACTGGAAGTAACCTAAGCACAGAGGGGAATAAATCTGCTGTGGATTTGAAGGAAGAGATGCCAAGCAAGCCACTGGCTGGGTGGGGATGCTGCTGAGCCCAGGAATGAAGGAAGCGGGGACCTGAGCATCACCGACTCCTGTGTTCCTCTCTCCTCTCTGCTCCCCTCTGTATTTTGTCTGATTCTTTTATTCTCTAGAGTGACTTTCTCCACCAAGTGGGAAATGTGGCTACCATTAGCACCCACGTTCAAATTTCATGGCTTCAGTCATGGGAGACAGTCCTGGGTCAAATGCTCCCAGGGAAGAAGCTCATTGGCTCAGCTTGGGACCAGTGTCCTCTAAGCCAATCTGACTGTCACCAGGAGGGGCGGGGTACTGAAATGTGACAGGGTCGTGGCCTAGAATGTAGAGTCATGTTAGAACATGGTAGCTCAGCACCCCTGGTAGCCCCATGGCAGGGCAGCCAGGAGGCAGTCTCTACAAAGGGAATTTGAACATGCGTCATGTAAGAATTAAACAAGGTGATGTTCTTGAGCCCTTTTAGTCAACTGCCTGCCTAAAAGGGCTACTGAACATCTCCTTGTTTAATTCAAATCTATTATTTGGGGGGGGGGTGCAGTATATAGAGGGAAAATGAATAGAAGTAGTCACAAATAGTTTCTCATCTAGAGCAGGCACTCAGCTGTTTAGTTGGATGAACAGAATATGAATGAATTGTCAGTTTTGCTCTTGCCTTTACCTTTGGCTTACTTTTCTTCAGCTCTAACTAGTGTAAATTTCAACCCAGGATGAAAGATCACTGTGGAGCTACACAACCACGCCAGTTGTGGGGCTCTTTTTATCCGCCTGTAATCCTGCGCTCACTGGGCCAACTGTCGAGCTAGGGCTTGATCTGGAGCTCACAGACCCCTCAAGCCTGTTGTCCAGGCTGGGTCACAAACCCTTCACATGCCAGGCTGGGTCCCCAGACCCCTCACACGCCAGGCTGGGTCCCCAGACCCCTTACACACAGGTCTATGAGCTAGGTAACCGACAAACAGGTCCTTGGAAGCTGTAGGTTGGAAAGCATGGCTGTGTGGGGCGACAGCCACCTGAGGCAGATGCCAGCCAAGGTGGGTGCAGGTACGCAAACTCCACCCACACACAACCTGCCCACAAAGAATGTGCTGCACCACCCCCAACCTGCCTTGAGGCAAGGGGACCTGATTAAATTATTCTATTTTCCCAACAATTACGCATTCTGATTTAATCGATCTATATGAATAATGGCCTCATTGTGTATTTGGAACCCTTTGGGTGGCATTCAAGGCTCTCTCACCAAAGCGCCCCTCCCTCTCCTACTAGTTCATGTCCCACTTCTCCCTGCCAAGGTTCTTGGGCTTAAGTCTCAGAACATCCCATTCATTATTAGATGCCCTCCCAGCCTTAGCTCTCTGCTGTTCCCTCTGCATAGAATGCCCTTTCTCTTCTTTTTTCCTATCTGCTAACATCCTACTGGGCCTTCAGCTCCACCCCCAACCCTGGCAGTGCCTGAGGCCAGTGGCTTCTCCTGCCTTCCCCAGTTTCCTGTGTCTGTTTTCCCAGCAAGGTGTGAACTAGGACCCCATATTTGGCAAATTCCCTTCCACACCAGCACAGACACACGTTATGCACCCAGTGCATTGTTAAGCTTTGTTTTTAAATGAATAAATTTAGGGACCTCTAGCCAGGAGCCACCTGGTCTTCCTTCTGGTCATTTAAGTGTCTTGCGCAGTTCCGCACTGAGTGGATATTGGAGAGATGGCTGTGAAGAGCACATGCTCAGCCAGCACATGGCGAATGCCCTCCCGTGGGCCTGACAGCAGGTGGATGTATGCTAGGAGGCCAGCTCTTTCCCAGAGAGCAAAATGTGTCAAAACGTGTTCATACAGAGAGTGTTAGAGAGTATTTTCTAAGTGTTAAGTACTGCCATTATCTGTTGAGTCACAAGCCCCGCTGGGTGCAAGTTCCTCAGCCAAGATTCATTGTTGCTGACAAAACAAAGAGAGTTCCAGACATTGAATATTCATGAGCCTGATCAGCTTGCCCTCTTTTGTGAAAAGAATGGGTTTAAAATGATGTGGGGAGGCTGTGAAGTCCTTCCTAACTGGGTGCCAAGGAGTGGGTGGCAGAGAACTCAGTAGGAGGGTGCCCGTGGGGAGGAACATTGGGGGGCATTGTTTCCCGTATACCCATTTACATACCCACCATATATCCTGGTGGTTAAGAACCCGGGCTCAAATTACAGATCTGCCCACTTCTAGCTGTGTGACTGTAGGCAAGTTACTTAACCTCTCTGTGCCTTGGTTTCCTCATTTGAAAAATGGGGATAAGAATAGTGTCTGCCTTATAGGGTTAAAATAATTGGGATTAAAGGAATTAATTTAGGTAAAGTGCTTAAAAGAGTACTATCAGTTCTGCTATCACATATGTGCTCTTAAAAATCACCATACTAATGCAAAAAATGGGAATAAAAGAAAACAAGGCTAGGGGCACAGCACTCAAAAACTTCATCAGTGACAAGTTAAAAAAAAGATGGGAACCTAATAAAAACAATAGCACAGTTTTGCACCTGCTGAGTGGTTAAGAATATATAAATACTGCAATGGATATGGCACTTTACCTTGAGAAGAGCCTGAAGCTTGCTTGTGGAAGTGGCCGTGGGAAGGGGTGTAGCTTGTGAGTGACTGTGAAGTGGTAGAAGGAGGGTGATCCCAAATCAGATGGAAAGTTGTGTATTAGTAGTTTCCTGTGGCTGCTGTAACAAAGTGTACCAGACTGGGTGCCTTTGAGGCAGGACAGAGTAGCGACATGCCCCAGGAAGGCTGTTCATAAATATTCAGACTGGATTGACCAGACGGGATGCACACGCCCCTGACCTTCTCCATCCCCTCCGTCCCACATGCAAACTCCTAATGGCTCCCTTCTGCCCCTCCTGTCCCGCCTAGTGCACAGGTTCTTGCCGATCCAGTCTGTATATTTAGGAGGAGCCTCCCTGGGATGTGTCCCTACTCTGTCCTGCCTCACCTTCAATAAGACATGTGTTTGCTCACAGTTCTAGAGGCTGGAAGTCTGAGATCAAGGTGCAGTGGCAGGTTGGTTTCCTCTGAGGCCTCTCTCCTTGGCTCGCAGGTGGCCGCCCTCTTGCTGCCTCTTCACATGGTTGTCCCTCTGAGTACACACACCCCTGGTGTCTCTTTTTTTTGGGTGGGGGGAGGCAGCTGGCCGGTACAGAGATTGAACCCTGGACCATTGTGTTATCAGCACCACATTGTAACCAAGTGAGCTAACCTGCCAGTGGGCCTCTCTCCCAGCCCCCACTGCAACATGTCTCTGTGTGTCCAAATTTCCTCTTCTTATAAGAACATCAGTCAGATTGGATTAGGGCCCATCCTAAAGGCCTCGTTTAAACTTAATCACTTCTTCAAAGGCCCTATCTCCAAACACAGTCACATTCTAAGGTACCTTGAGTTAGGACTTTAACATCTAGATTGGGGGTGGGGTGGGGCACACACTATTCAGCCCATGACAGGCTGTAGCATTAGATGTGGATGGACATGGCTCTTAATGCACACGGCGGACCAATGTAAATGGTAGATGTTTGAGATATGTGTGCATGAATATAGGGTGTGTGTGTGTGTGTGTGTGTGTGTGTGTGTGTGTCGTGCTCCTACATGGCTCCGTTCAGCTCCAGTCAGACGCACCTAATGTTACTCAGGGGTGAAAATGTCAAACACCACATTTATGTCTGCTTGAATTTTTCCCTAATGCATCACTTGCATTGGAACCAATTTGTGTTTTCTACCAAGCATTGTAGCAGAACCGGCTGCACCTGCTGCATAGTGATGCTGTACACTGCTAGTCTTTGGGCACGGCTGTGCTCCTGGGTCATGCTGTGTCTGTCCTGAGCATGTCATCCTCACAGCTGCGCTGTGAG